>NW_006921691.1:6000004-6016313 GCF_000298275.1 Orycteropus afer afer | reverse complement strand
GGAGGATTCCATCCTTTTCTATGTTTTGGAATAGTTTGAGTAGGATTGGTATCAGTTCTTCTCTGAATGTTTTGTAGAATTCTCCGGTGAAACAATCTGGGCCAGGACTTTTTTTAGTTGGTAATTTTTTGATGACCTGTTCAATTTCTTCTTTTGTGATGGGCCTGTTCAACTTTTCCACAGCAATCTGTGTTAGTTTAGGTAAGTGGTATGTTTTTAGAAATTTGTCCATTTCTTCCAAATTTTCAAATCTTCTAGTGACTGTGGGCTTTACTTGCTGTTCTTTTTCTAATTGTTGGAGATGTTGATTTAAAATTTTGATTTTGGCTCTTTCTTCTTTTTTTATTTGTGCATTTATTTTTCTAAGTTGGCTTCTGATCACTGCTTTTGCTATGTCTCCAAAATTTTGGTATGTAGTGTTTTCATTCTTGTTTGATTCAAAGAATTTTTGAATTTCATTTTTTGTTTCTTCTCTTAGCTAGTCTTTCTTAAGGAGGATGTTGTTCAGTTTTTATGTGTTTGCTCTTTTTCCATTCATCTTCCTATTGTTGTTTTCTAATTAGATAGCATTGTGATCTGAGAAGATGCTTTGTAGTATTTCAATGTTTTTAAATTTATGGAGGCTTGTGTTATGATCTACTTATGGTCTATCCTGAAGACTGTTCCATGTGCACTGAAAATGAATGTATACTGTTCTGTTTTTGGGTGAAGTGCTTTGTAGACGTCTATAAGGCCAAGTTGGTGAATTGTATTGTTTAATTCTTCTGCATCTTTGTTGAGGTTCTTTCCAATTGTTCTATCTTTCATTGAAAGTGGTGTATTAAAGTTTTCCACTATGACTGTGGAGTCATCTATTTGCTTTTTCAACTCCTTTAAAGTCTGATCTATTTGTTTTGGGGCTCTTTCATAGGGTCCATAGATATTTATATCCTCTTGTTCAACTGATTCTTTAATCATTATATAATATCCTTCCTTGTCTCTTATGGGGGCTTTTGTCTTCAAGTCAATTTGATCAGAAATTAATATTGCCACTCCTGATTTTTTTGCTTTCCATTTGCTTGATATATCTTTTTCCAAACTTTGATTTTTAGTGTATTTTGGTCTTTGTCTCTAAGGTGTGTCTCTTGTAGACAGCATATTGATGGGTTATGTTTTCTTATCCAGTCTGCAACTCTCTGCCTCTTGAGTGGTGCATTTAATCCATTAACATTCAGTGTAATTATTGACCAAATTGGTTGCTGCCGTTTTGCTTTGTGTTTTTCATGGTGTCCCTAGTTTCTTTGTTCCATATTAATTTTTGTGCTGAGCTCATTATGTTTATGAATCATGTTATCATTTCCTTTGTTGCTATTGTTTTAGTATTTTCTAAATATTTGTGCTTGTCCTCTTTTTGATTGTGATGTGAAGGTTTATCATTTTTCTTTGAGGTTACCTTGTGATTTATAAATTTCTCCCCAAGTTTAGAACAATCCATTCTATCTTGCAACTGTCTTAACTTCCTCACCATTTAGAAGTTCTGCAACTCCACTATTTTCCCCCTCTTTTTGGTTTGTACTTGTCCTGATTTGCCAATTGATGTCTCTGTTTCCCTGTTTACAATCTTATAAGCTTATTTTACTTTGGATAAATCCATAGCTGTGTTCTTTTCTGGGTCATGTCATCTTGTGTACTTATGGTCAGTTGTTGCTTGCTATTACTGGTTCTCTGTTCAAAGGACTCCCTTAATATCTCTTGTAAGGTTGGTCTGGTTTTAACAAATTCCCTTAATTTCTGCTTATCTGGAAATCTCCTAATTTCACCATCATATTTAAGGAGCAATTTTGCTGGGTATATAGTTCCTAGATGTAAATTTTTCTCTTTTAGGGTTTTATATACACCATCCCATTGTCTCTTGTTTGCATGGTTTCTGCTGAGAAATCAGAGCTTATTCGTATTGGTTGTCCTTTGTAAGTAACTTTTGTTTTTTCCTATGCTGCTTTCAGGATTCTTTCTTTGTCTTTGGATTTGTTGAGTTTGATCATGACATGTCTTGGTAATTTTCTTTTGAGGTGTATCCTATTTTTGGTTCATTGAACTTTCTGAATGGGTATATTCTCATCTTTCATCATATCAGGGAAGTTCTCTTCTGACAAATCTTGGACAATTTTCTCAGTGGTTTTCTTTTTCTCTTCCTATTCTGGAATCTCAATTACACATAGGTTATTCCTTTTGATGGTATCTCACATTAGCCTTAGGCTTTCTTCATTTTGTTTTGATCTTTTTTTTCTGATTGATCCCTTTCCAAAGAAGTATTCAGGTATTTGTCTTCAATCTCATTAATTCTGTCTTCCATTGCATCAGTTCTATTCCTTTGTCTTTTCAATGTGTTATCTATTTCTGATAATTTAGTATTAATCTTCTGGTTTCTATCTGTAGATTTTGTATCATTTCTAATTTTTCATTTATTTTGTCATTTTGTTCTTGTGTTTTCTTCCAATTTTTTTCTAGGGTTTTGTCTGTGTTTTCCTTAATTTTGTCAAGTGTTTTACTTGAGCTATCTCTCAATCCTTTGAAGATACCTAAATATAATTCTTTTTAATTCCTTATCAGGGAGTTCTAATGCTGCTTCTTCTTTAGGGATGTGTTCTTGGTCTGTATCCTGCTCCCTTATTTCTACAACTTTATCTTGTTTCTTTGTGTGGACTGTGATGTTCTGTTGTCTCAGAGACATTATGAAGTTGTTGTGTTTAGGTCTCTGTTAACTGTGAAGAGCAGTTAAGGGTGAGTCAGGCTTTTCTTGGTAGTGGTTTATCATTGGCCAGTTGGTGGAGAAGGAAGTGGTGACTCTCACTCAGTAAGTGAAGCTGCAGGAGGTGTGGGGGTAGTTGTGTCACATGTACACTATTGCTGTGTCCCACTCAGTTAGACAAAAACAACAATTGAATAAACATCAAAAAAGTAAAAGCAAGTGGACAAAAACATACCATGTAAACACACAGGAACAATAGCCATAAAAAAAAAAGAAAGAAAAAAAAAACAAAAACCCTGCAATATCTTGGGAGAGGGCAATAAGAGAAAAAAGGTAGAGTAGGAGAATAATGAAAAAAAATATATGAAAAATGCAAAAAGAGAAACAAGAAATAGGGTTAACCACGAGAAAGAAAAAAATGGGAACCAGGAACAGGGAAGAGAGAAAAAGCTGAAAACTAAAACCTGGAAAGAGAAGAATAAATAATAATAATAATAAGGACAATAATTAATAATAATAATTTTAAAAGAGACAGAAACAAACAAACTAAAAAAATTAAAAAAAGGGAAAAAAATTCTGTCAGGGCAGGGCAGGGCACCCAGTTTCCATCTGAACACAGAGAATGGGATGGAATTCCTGACAGCCCAGAAGGTGGTTGGGCATGAGGGATGGCCACTCCTCCATTCACTAAGAGGTTGTGGGGTATATGAGTAACAATGGGAATATTTCCAGTCATTGGGTGTCTGGAATATCCTTGTGGTTCCCAGCTAGTGGAGCCTATTGTTAAGTTCCTGGAATCTGGGAGAACACTGTCCTTTAAATATCCAAAATGGTCAAACTGCTTGTAAAAACTCAAAATGGCTTTGCTCTCCAGACAGGCAAAAACCCACCTTCCTCTTTGCTGTTTTCCCTTTTATCCACCAGCCACCAATGCAGTCCTCCATGCAACCACTGGCTAGCAGGCCAACTTTTAGGTTAATTTTTAGGTCCTAACACCACTCAGCAATATCCAAGCTGTCAGTGCCATCAGGATTGCTGACAGACTGCAGCTCTGTATGTATCCTTTTTTGCTGTTTTCATGCAAATTCTTCTACTAAATGGAGTTTACTCCACTTCTATATCCTTCCCTTCAAAGCTCAGGGGTCCAGGATTATCTTCTGTATCTGTGTTAATTGGTTCCCCTTTTCTTTGCTGAAGAGGTTCTGTGCAGTCTGTCTGCCTATTCCACCATCTTACTGGAACTTTCTCAGTCTTCCCCTTTTCTGCTGACCCTCCACTTTACCAAGCATGATATCCTTCTCCAGGGAATGATCCTTTCTAGCAACATGACCAAAGCAGTTAAGACAAATTCTGGTCATTCTTGCTTCCAAGGAGTATTCCAGTTGCACTTCTTCCAGGACAGATTTGTTCTGTTCTGGAACAGAGTTCTTCTGGCAGTCCATGGTACTTTCAGCATTCTTCCCCAGCACCACAACTCAAAAGCATCAACTCTTCTTCAGTCTTCCTTATTCATCGTCCAGCTTTCACATGCGTATGAGGCTATTGAAAATATGGCTTGTGTTAGGCGCACTTTAGTTTTCAAAATGACGTCTTTGCTCTTCAGCATTTTAAAGAGGTCTTTTGCAGTAGATTTTCCCTGTGCAATACAACATATGATATCTTGACTGCTGCTTCTATGTGTGTTGATTGTGGATCCAAGTGAAATGAAATCTTTGAAAACTTCAATCTTTTCTCCATTTATCGTGATGCTGTTTATTGGTGTAGTGGTGAAAATCTTTTCTTTATGCAGATTGCTGTCTTTAATCTTCAACAGTAAGTGTTTCAAGTCCTCTTCACTTTCATCAACTAAAGTTATCTCATCTGCATATCGCAGGTTGTTAATGAGTCTTCCTGATGCTGTGTTCTTCATGTAGTCCAGGTTCTTGGATTAATTGCTCAACATACTACAGATTGAACAAGTATTGTGAAAGGATACAACCCTGACATACACCTTTCCTGATTTTAGACCATACAGAATTCCCCTTGCTCTGTTCTGATGACAGTTTCCAGATGTATGTACAGGTTCCTCATGAGGACAAGTGTTCTGAAATTCCCATTCTCAGCAATGTTATCCATAATTTGTTTGATCCACACAGTCAGATGCTTTGGGATTGTCAATAAAACACAAGTAAACATCTTTCTGGTATTCTCTGCCTTCAGCCAAGATCCATCTAACATCAGCAACGACATCCCTCACTCCATGCCCTCTTCTGAATCCAGCTTGCATTTCTGGAAGTTCCTTGTCAACATACTGCTGCAACTGTTTTTGAATTATATTCAGAAAAATTTTACAAAGTAAAGTTTGACTTTGTAAAATTTTGTGAGTTTAGGTAAAAATGATATCTCATTTTTATTTTATATTTCTTTGAATATTTTAAAATATCTTTTAGTCATTGTAAGTTTTCTTTTATACTACTGTCTTTTGTACATTTTTTTTTTCTATTGGGGCATTGATTATTTTAAGATATACAAATTTTATAAACTATTAATTGCTCCCTTTGGCATATTTGCAACATATTTATTTTGCTGTTTGCTTTTTAAATTTTGTTCATGCTTTGCTTCATACTTTCTTCTGCTAGTTTTATCCTTAGAAAGTATTTTTTTCTCTCCTGAGATATGACACTTTAAAATATGATATGAAAGCTTGAGAACACCATGATTTGGATTTCCCTGAACCTCAGTACTATGAAAAGAAATGGAATGTTTCACATAACCCCACTGCATTCCCAGGCCCAGGAAATGAAACATTTTCAGAGAAAATGCATCATATTTCATGTCTGCTAAACTAGGGGGGTGGGGGGTAGCAGCAAACAACAAAATCCAAGTAATCTACATCAAAATAATTGGCCACAGAAATTTTGATAAACAATATTTTCATAATATCAGAAGCTAAGCCAAGTTACCATCAACCCACATCTTAAAGCCCAAAAGCTGTGGAAACTTTCCTATTTTCTGTGAAAACTTGCTTTCATTTCATCTGACAGAGACAAGTTCTGGTCACTGATTATTAATTAACTAAGTAATTTATTTCTTTCCATTTCTTTTCCTGTGTTCATCATACAAGTTATCAGAGATGGCAAACTAGGAGACTAGGTTCTCTAGTCTTTGCCCTGTAATGTAGGTAGAAGAATAAGGCAGGAACCTGGCATGTACACTCACTTCTCTCCACTCCATGGGTTGTGAGAAAACCATTAGCTTAATGTCTGGAAGAATAGCAGTTCTTTCATGGTATAGATAACAGTGAAAGCCCTTTTTTTGATGTATTTCTTTTAAGGCCTTCATCTTCTTTCTTTTAAGGTCTTTGATAATCTGCTCTTGTCCACACACCCAAATCTTTCTCATATTTTTCAGTTACACTTTGGTTTCCTTTAGACCTCTGGAATGACTTTCTTCACTGCCAGAGCTTCTATAGGCCAGTGGTTTCAAACTCTTGCAGGCATCAGAGTTCCTGGAAGGGCTTTTTAAAACACTTGTTGGGCCTTTACCTTAGAGTTTCTGAATCAGATATAAACAGGTTGGGGTCCAAGACTTTGCATTTCTAACCATTTTCTAGGTAATGCTGATGCTGCTGGTCCAGGGACTACATTCTGAAAACCACTGCTATAGGTCATCAGGGTTTATTGGATTTTCCTTGTTTGAGTCTCCATTGTTAATATGAATTCAATCCCCTGATGGTGCTCATAATGTTGTTCAGAGACATGAAAAGTGACTTGGGACTATAGCTCCATGTTCCATGCACCCCTACCCCCTTGGACAAGCAGGAGAGTTCTCCCACAGAGGCAACTTGAACCTTAACTTGGCAGAATATAAAACAGCCTTGGCCATACCCTTCTCTGCAAGCTTCTTTTTAATTGCTTAAATCTGGGTGGCCTTCACACAAGTTGTTTGTATAGCAAAAGAAAAGACATAAGTTTTGTAACCTTGGAAGACCAATCCTTCTTTTTCCCAGCCTCTTGAGAAGCAATGCCCAGAGGAACAAACACTATGTGTGGGAAGCCAGAGAGGGGACCTGGAAGGTGGACTGGAGAGGTCAAATAGGAGGTTGCTTTTTGTAGGAGTAAATGTCTCCTGATTTGCTTAAAACCACGTCCTGCTTTGTGAGAGTTCATTAGCTGGAATTCCATAGATGACAGTAGTCTAAATCTCCTTAGTCAGTCTCCAGGCCATGATTCTTCCTACTAGGCTATAATCAAACAGAAAAATAATCTTGGCTTCAACTACTTGGTTATAGCAGCCAGCCCAAAAAATGGCTCTTAAATTGAACCTCTTGGGAATTTTCATCTGATAGGGACAAAGAATTCTCTTCTCCATCAACAATTAACCATACAGGCATCAGGGCACTGAGTAAGGCAGCAAGTCCCCAGATGAGGTGCACAGAATCTAGTCTTTACTTGCCCACTGTTTCTAGGGCAAATCTATAGAACAATGATTTCTCAACACTCCATTTTCCAAATGGCTTTTGTTGTGGGTTGCTCTGGGTCTGTCCTGGATCTGTCACACTATGAGAGCCTCTCTTGAAATGAGAGAGTTTGAGTTTCATAATAACCATAATAGCAATAATGTTGTTGTTATGTGCCGTCGAGTCAGACCCGACTCATAGCAACCCCTCCTTGGGTTTCCGAGGCAGTATTACTATGGAAGTAGATTGCCCAACCTTCCTTCCAAGTAGTGGTTAGTGGGTTTGAACTTCCAACCTTCTGAATAGCGGTCAAGTGCCTTAGGCACTATGCTACCAGAGCTCCTTAATAGCAATAATAGGTGCTAGTTATTAACTGTGATCTATAGCAGAACCTATGCCAAACATTCCTCATACATTATCTAATACACTCTTCACAATAATTTCAGAAATTACATGTATCATCCTCAAATTACAGATGAGGAAACCAAGGCTCAGGAGTTAAATTAACTTTCTCAAGATTGCACAACAGCCAAGATACAGAGCCTGGATGAAGGAAAACCAAGCTTGGCCAAAGTCCATGTTCTTATATTTTGTACTTGATAAATATTTATTAATTTACACCAATCATTGTATCTATACATATACAGAGGAGAAGTCCTGAGGCCACTTCTAACCTCCTAAATTATTTAAAAACAGGAAACTCACTTAACCAAGCACTCCATTTCCTTACCGATCAGTTAACTGAATTGTTATAGCATAATCAATACTCAATCAATATTCAAATTACTTGCATTATAGGAGGTAGCATTAGTGGAAATGGAAACTATGAATAATCAGTATAGCTGTGTTTGGGATGAGACACTGTGGCCTAGAGTGTGGACATTTGTCATAGGGAATATGGCAGCCTAACCTATGTGTTATGACAGCTGGGAACAAAATACCTCTATTTCTAGGAGTATCAGTGGCTCCCATTTTTCTCTAGCCTGTCTCTCCAGATATGCTGGGCATGATAAGCTTCATTTTTTCCCAAAGCAAGCCCACTGACTTGCTGGTTTCACATTTAAAGTATGTCTGAGTGATTAGACAGGATGATCTGTATATGAGAACTGGCACCTCCAAACAGTGATTCCTTCTTGCTACAGCCAAAAAGAATGTAGGAATCCCAGGCTGGTCAGACCCATGTTCACTTGTGAACATTGAGAGAACTAAATTGACTTCCATGCCAAGTTTAGAAGGGCAGGAGCAGGCTCCAGAATATCCTAACACACTACAGAGCTTCATCCCGTGCAGTTTTCTAAAATTGTCTTAAATGCATGGCTTTAGCCTGTAATGGTATTAGGTATAAAATTTCCTGAGTTTACCTCTCTCCTTCTCCTTCTCATTTTGTTTGTTTATTTATTTTTATTTTAGATCAGTCTTTCAAACCTCATCAAGATGTCTTAGAGGAAATGTGTCATCATAAAACAACAACAAAAAAAAAAGTTACCATGATTTTAGATGCAGAATACCTAGATTTGAAACTCAACTCTGTCACTTATTAGCTGAGGAGCACTTTCAGCTAAATGGTAGGCTGACCTCACATGGGAACCCATTCCTAGCCCCAGTCTCAATGTATTAAAATGCTATTAAAACTTAATACCCGATTAAATTCAAAAACAAGGAAAAGAATCTTCAGGGATCAGAGATAAGAGAGACCCAGAGTAGTGAGGGATTGCAACACCAAATGGCCTGTGGTGACACACAGACCCAATGTGTACCTTAGAGGAAAAGGTTTTAAAGCCCAAGTGGGGGTGTAAGCTGTCTGACCTTATGAATCTGAAGGAGCTAGAACTGAGTCCTCAAAATAATACTGAGAAACAAAAAGGCTATCATGAATGAGAACAAGAAAATCTCCACCCCATCCGAAGAAAGCCACAGACTTGGGCCGCCCTCGACTATAGGTGGAAATAGAGGTAAGGAGGGAGAGTAATCTTCAGTTCTTTGGCATATGTTAGGGTTATGGGACCTGAATTCTTGAATTATAGATAGTATGGAAACTTCAGGAGCTCTGGTGGCGTAGTGCCTAAAGCATTTAACTGCTAACCAGAAGGCTGGCCATTCAAACCTACCAGCCACTCCTCGCAAGGAAGATTGGCAGTCTTCGCAGTCTACTTCCATCTACTTCCGTAGTGATACTGCCTCGGAAACCCAAGGAGTCAGAAATGACTTGACAGAAGTGAGTTTGGGTGTTTTTTTTTTTTTGAAACTTCAGTGGAAATTCAGAGACAAACCTAAAAACCTTTCTTGGACTGATTACTCCTATAGATTCCAATTAGAGACAACCACTGAAACACTTCTAAATGTTTTTATTAGCTAATTGACTAACAGGAGAGCACGCTCTTGCAGTCTTGCACCTTCAGCCTCAAGAGTGGAGCTCTGGGGAAAGCTTGCAGTGTCTATGGGGATGTGCAGCAGTTGTCTGTTTTCATTTCTAGCCCTGAGGGATTGAATCACCATACCTCCCCTGACTCCCAAGGAAAGTGGCCATAGCTAACTAATCATCACTCTTTTCCCTTACAACATTCCTTTTTCTAATATCTTTCCTAAAAAGGTTAACTACATTCAGCTATTCAACCCTAGGCTCCCAAAGTAAATAGGACCACTGAGATATATATCATGGGATGACCAAATCTAGCTTTTTCAGGTGACAGCTATTTTGAGGAACACCTTAATAGCTGGAGCTCTGGTGGTGTAGTGATTAAAGCATTTGACTGCTAACCCAAAGATCAGTGGTTTGAACATCAGCTGCTCCATGGAAGAAAGATGAAGCAGTCTGCCTCTGAAAAATTTATAGCCTTAGAAACCCAGGTCCTATGAGTCAGAATCGATTCTATGGCAGTGAGTTTGGTTTGGTTTGGTTTGATCTTCCTAGGATGAGCCCTGATAGTGTATTGGTTAAGTGATTGCCTGCTAACCAAAGTGTCAGTGGCTTATATCTCCCAGTTACTTTACAGGAGAAAGATGTGGCAGTCTGCTTCTGTAAAGATTACAGCCTTGGAAACTGTGCAGCAGTTCTACTCTGTCCTATATGGGTCGCTATAGGTTGACTCAACGGCATTGTTTTTTTTTTTTTTTTCCTGGTGTTCCTAATACTTCTGTCAAAGGAGCTCTGGTAGCATAGTGGGTAAGGCATTTGGTTGCTAACCAGGTCATTGTTTCAAACCCACCAGCTGCTCCATGGGAGGAAGATGAGGAAATATACTTCCATAAAGATTTATAGACTTGGAAACCCAATGGGGGTCACTATGAGTTGAAATCAATTTGATGGCAGTGGGTTTGGGTTATGGAAATACTTCTGTCAAGGCTCTGCAGACCAAACAATTCTATTCCAAGATCCTCCTAATTTACCTAAAATTATTCCTTTAATTCTGCCCTTCACCACAAAGTCTCCCTCATGTACTTCCCATATAGCTGTGACCTCCCTCTTCTCTAGAAGTTCTGCACCTCTTCATCAATGCTTCTCTCACGGCATTTGTCACTTTCTTGCTATATGCTTCTATTTATGCACCTATCTCATCCCTCTTCTTAATAATAAGCTCTTTGATGTCAAGTTCAATGATCTTTCCACTCTCTCTCCAGTCTCTATATTCTATAATATGGAGTTATGAAACATACACACACACACATAACAACTCTCTCCCTTTCTCTTCTGAAATCACTCTCATCCTTTTGGGACAGTATTTCTCAATGAGAGATTCTGTATATTCTGTATAAAATTTCCTTATTACCTATCTATAATAGTTAATTAAAAAAACCATAGAGTTTTTTTTTTTTTTTTTTGCTACCTGTGAAAGCAGACCAAATAATGTGGTGGGCCTATTTATGCCAGACTTCATATTGTACTAAGGAAATGGGGCTGGACTGCAGAGATTCCTTTAGTTCTTGCTCCAAATGTTACTGAAACAACCAAAGACTAAGCTAGGTCATATGAGAAAAGTAAGTCTATGTTTCAAGAAGATGGTGGCAGTGCCCCACCTTCTTATTTAGGGCAGGACAGAACTTTGATCTTTAGTGTTACTCACTGTTTATTTCTCATGAGTTTCTTTGCCTGCTTTGTTTTTATTTCTCTCCAAAAGTCAACATAGCTTCTAGGAATTAGACCCTCCCCTTTGTGGAGATTGATTCCAGTGTCGAGATGATTAGGGCATGAAGAAGATAATTTCAAAATAAAGTGCCAAAGTGGATAAATGACCTTTTAGCCAAGGAGCTATTGATTTCTGGGAATAGAAATATTTCAAGGATGCTCAAGTGAATAGGGGTTTAGCATAAAGATGTACAGTAATACCACAGAAACACACAGGAAAGACAGCAGGACCTCCTGGTGTGGTAAAGTTTGTGTGTCAACTTGGCTAGGCCTGGTTAAATGGCTGGGCAGCTGGATATATTTATTCCCCATGGCAAGATTGGTAATTAACTCCATGGGGGAATCTGTTGGAGCAGCTGAGTAGGTGCTTTAGGGTTGTAGGCTGCTTCTAGTATATAAGAAGCAACATTGAGGATGATCTCCAGTTTATGGCATGCTTGAACCATGCATGTAGCTGAGTCATTGTTCAGCAGCCTGCCATGCTCTGCTGATCTTGGGACTTTCAATGGACTTGAATTAGTGGCCTGCTGTGTGGTTTGGTAACATTGGGACTGTGCCTTTTTACTTGCTGACCTTGGGTTTGTCAGCCTCAGCAGCCAGCAGCTGTCTGAGAGAAGAGAAGCCTCTAGCTTCAGTGGGCAAGGAGCAAGAGGCAGAGCTGAAGCTCAAGGTTGAGGGGCTTTCACTCAGGCCCTAGAGCCTGGCATTTTGAACTTGAACTTCTAGCCTCCCAAACTGTAAGGGAATAAACTCCTGTTTGTTCAAGCCCACCCATTTGTGATATATTCCTGTTAGAGTGGCACTAGGTAACCAGAACACCTGGGAACTGAAAAATCCCTGGAAAAGTCCACTTTTCTTCCTCATCTCCACCTGCTCACTTCATCTTTCTTTGCCTGCAGACCTCCTTCTCTACTCACTCCTCTACTTACAGTTGACTACCATGGCCACTACCCAAGAGTCATACCATTTTCTCAATCTAGATGATTCACTTCCCCACAGCTTATTGTCCCAATTTCTGGATCCCAATTTCAAATTCATGGAAGAGTAAATCTGATTGACAATGCTGTGATCCAGTATCTACTCTTTGTCAAACCTAATCCTGTGCCCAGTGTTGGGAGCTTAGAAGATGATAATGGGAAGAGAAGTTTCTGAGAGAGATGTGGGTTGAATAATATCGTTAAGGAAAAATGGATGGGAAGAACATCTTGAGTCTAGATAGAATCATGCAAGGCTACTATGCGCTCCCGCCTGCCTCGAATATGATTCAAAATCATGCCTCAATTCCAAGTCAATATGCCCAGTGTCTTTCAATGAGCTATATCGGGCCAGACATCCACTTTTCAAAAAAGCGTATGTACTGAGTAATCAATCACTGAGAGTAGACTGAAAAGACAAAGTCTGTGGAATGAACTTATCAGTAGCATATTGTCAGGTGGTCTTGGCCTCCAAGGTACAAGAGAATAGTTTATGCCTGTACTTAAGTCACAGAACCTGCATTTGGGAATGCTTTGAATTAGTTTCATATTTAATTTTAGTTTAGGAAAACAGTTTTGTGTTTCTGAGAACACTCACTTCCCAAAGCATTTTTTTTTTTTTTTTTTTAGGTTTACAACTGTTCTCTTAGTTTCCTAAAGCTGGCTCTCAATAATGGAATTGGAAAGCAGCAGTGTTTGCCTTTTACCTGCATGCTTTTCTGGTCTATGGCCTCTTTTAGAACGGCAAGTCTGTCTTCACCTACAATGTCCTCCCAAAGCATCTGAATCACTGCATATACTTTATGGATTGTCAGCAAATAGATTTGAGAGCTGGCCCCACTGGCCTACTTACTGATGGACTGATAATGACATGAAGGCTGTGAGGCAAAGTAATAATAGCAGAAATAGTAATAATAGCAGCATCTACAGGCACTTCATCAGAACTCTCTCACATTTTATATCTATTGCATTACTACAAAACTATGATTGTGACATTATCCTTATTACACAGAGAAAAACATGATTTAATTTGATTTGATTCTTTCATCATGACAAGACAGTAGACTTAGGTTGAGCCTATACAATGCTCATAGTGGATTAATCAAGTCAATTTGAGGGTCTTATATAAACAAAGCAGTTTGATGAGGTAGAGCTCTGGTAGTGTAGTGCCTAAGGCATTTGACTGCTAACCAGAAGCATGGAGGTTCAAACCCACCAGCCACTCCTCAGAAGGAAGGTTGGGCAATCTATTTCTGTAGTGATACTGCCTCGGAAACCCAAGGAGGGGTCACTATGAGTCAGGTCCAACTCGACGGCAAGTAACAACAACATCATTGTTTAGATATTCCAGTGACCTGTTCTCACTATTACTGTTTACAAATTAGCATCTTCCTGGGTCTGCACAAAGTAAAATGAAAAGTTTCAAATCTAAGCTTGCTTTGGGCTATGTATACTACTAGTTAATTCAAAACAGTATGTAATGTTTATGCCATTGAACTATAGACATGGTCATTGTCCCATAAAAGCAAGGAAAAAAAAAGGACTCTGGCTAGTCATACATAAAAATCAATGTGTGAGATCCAGTAAGTTGCATAAAAACAATAATAACAAGGCCATTTTTTCCCCCACACAATGTTAAAAGACACAGATCTTTGAGATCAACATTCCAAAGTGTTCAAGTCATTCTTTAATGGCTTTAAATAATAAAGGAAAAGAAATTTCTCACTACTAATAAAAATATTATTTATGATTACTCACTCATGAAAGCTGCATTATTAATCATTGTGTTCTAGTAAATATTTTACATTTCATTAACATTTACAATGGCATTAACCATGTTCTCTATATGAAACTTGAGTGAGAATAATAGCACTTTTATTGTGTCTCTCATTCACCTTACTTTTTAAGTTTGTAGCATTAATATCAACCTCATATATCTCCAAAGTGTCTAAATTGATGTGATTTATTGGAACCAAAAAAAATTAAAAAAATGAATTGAGAATTTGAGAGTTTCGAGTTTTTATTGGAGTCACCAGAGACTTCAGTGGAAACAATTTCTCTGTCTTCCTGTGTCTAGTCTGCAACTTTGAAATAGGATTCATACTGTTTTCTAAATAATTAATTTGATCTCTCCCTTTCCCCTTAGTACAAGTATTGTGGTAATCTCATTGTATAAGTGGCATTTCTTTCCATTATTTCAGCTGAGTAGAAAGGCACTGCCATACAGAGAACACAGTTGAACAGAACTAACTTTAAATGCAGAATCCATCCATTTACTAGTTTATGATCCTGGCCAAAACATCTAACCTCTTTGAGCTTCAGTTTCCTCATCCATACAGTGAAGATAACAGTGATCTCCCAGGGAAGTGATGAAGATTAAATAGTATAAGCAAAATGCCTGGCAAGTAAGGTTTCAGGAAATAGTTTTCCTCCCCCATTATATTAAGTAAAATCTTATAATCAACAGTTTCTGATGGTTTGGAGAAAAAAAATTACTACTGTTTCATGGAGATTTTTCAAAAAGGGGTGGAAGATTAGACTTTCTTGGTTCATGCCTAATGAACACAGTGATTTTTTTAATCTTTTTCCTATATTCCTTCTGTTCATTTACACTTTCATTCATTTATTCAGCAGACAAATACTACTTGCCATTAAATTTTGTTCTATTTGAGAAAAATTAATGCAAGGGAATAGGTGGGAGTAGGGTATCTCTTGATGCTATAATCACATCAAGGAATTTGGCTTTTTCTTTGCTAAATAGATAAAAATAAATATAAATTGAAAATGTCAAGCAGCCATTGGCATAAATCTAGGCAAGTTACCAGGGTTGGGGAAGGGAGGATTAGTTCACTAGTCTAAATGCCTCACTGTCAAGAATGAATCTTGTTATTTTTGGCCAATTATCATCAGTGCCCTTTGACTTCCTGGTTGGTGGGAGAATTTTGATGCTGAGAGTCAAATTCTAAAAAGTGATAGGACCCAAGAGTTAGGGCAAGCAGTTCTCTTTTATTTTCACTTTAATAGCTGTCAAGATTAATTATCATATAAAGGTACCCTGGTGGAACAGTAGTTGTGTCCCTCTGCTAACCAAAAGGTCAGTGGTTTGAACCCACCAGTGGCTCCAAGGAAGAAAACGTCTGGAAATCGGGTTCCACAGAGATTATAGTTTGTAAAGTGGTGGGGCGGTTCTATTCTGTCCTATAGGGTCACTATGAGTCAGAATAAACTAGATGTCAACAGGTTTGTTTTTGTTTTGTAACTTCATATAATTTCTTGCTTATTATTATAATAAGCATGCTATGTCTGGACATAGTTCTGTAATTTCAGTTATTAGATATTATTTTTGAATGTTTTAGAAAAAATTCGAAGATCGTTGTTTTTGTTAGGAGCTGTAAGTTGATTCCAACTCACTGTGACCCAGTGCTACTATGAAGATTATCCTACTGCAACTGACCACGATTGGGAGAATGAAATGGTCAATGGGGAATGAAAGATGTCACCATACTGTGCATAGATGAAACTTGTCCTTAGCTGTATACCTATAGCTGCTATATTTGAGTGTTAAAAGCCCTGGGACTTAGACTCATGGCCAGAACAAACTCTTGGGAGTAGAAGAACATTTTTGTGTTACTCTTTACTGTCTTATCCAACTGGGCCACTGGCTGCCATGGTTTCCAAATAAACTAGGGACCAGTACTGCTTTGCATAAGCCTTTAAGAATTTTCTACCTTCCCTCCCTCTTTTGCATTCTGAAGAAACAATTTCAGGGGACCTACACTTTACAGGACAGAGCAGTTCTCTCATAACTGAAAACTCGTTTGAGGAACCAATCAAGTCAAGGGGTCTATTTTGGCTGAGAAGTGAGACAAAACTACTATCTGTCCTGTGGGAACTAGTTCTATTGCCCCTCTTGCCTTTTAAAGTCATCTATTGTTGTTGTTATGTGCCACCGAGTCAGCCCCGACTCATAGTGACCCCTCCTTGGGTTTCCAAGGCAGTATCACTACGGAAGTAGATTGCCCAACCTTCCTTCCAAGGAGTGGCTG
>NW_006921691.1:5994729-5999832 GCF_000298275.1 Orycteropus afer afer | reverse complement strand
AGCCACTCCTCGGAAGGAAGGTTGGGCAATCCTACTTCTGTAGTGATACTGCCTTGGAAACCCAAGGAGGGGTCGCTATGAGTCGGGGCCGACTCAGCAAACAACAACAACAACCAGTGATTCAAATAGGTCTCATTGTTTTCTTTGCTTTTCATCTTCAAGCTTTTCATATTTACAATAGTTCAAAACACTCTTCCTAAAAATTTGGACATTTAAATTGGATTTGAACAACCTAGAAATGATTTCCTTAATTTGGACAAGATTTATCTGACTATTTGTAAGTATTCCTGGACATAGCATATACTCTGTCCACTGAATGTTACAAACTCTCTGTCTCACATACACACATACACAAACACACACAGTCCACTGGAATTGGACTAAAAGCTGACATAGATTATATTAGAAATAATAGGAAGCTTGGGTAAGTATCTTTGGTTCTTGAGTTTTAGGAACTATCCATGTGGGACAAGCTGGCTGGGGATGAGAAAGGGTGAGAAATACAAGTCAAAGTGGCAAAAAGCTTTGATTGAAGCAGTGGAAAGAGCAAAAGACCAAGAGTCAGGAGTTTCAGGTCCTCAGCTACCTAGCACTGTGGTTAATTATCTGAGTGAACATGAATATATCACTTCTGGAGTTCACAACCCTCATTTGCATAAAGAAAGAGTTGATCTAGATTGCCGGTTAGTCAGCTATGGTCTGTAGATCAAATTTGCCCACTGCCTGTTTTTGTTAGTTGCAACTGGAATACAGCTACTGTGATTTGTTTAGGTATTCTCTGTGAGTGCTTTTTCACTAAAACGGCAGAATTTAATAGCTATGACAGAGACTATAGGGCCTGCAAAGTTGGCCCTTTATAGAAAAAGTTTGTTCAATCCTGGTCTAAACAATTTTTTATTATTCAGACTTGAAAGGCTATAATTCCTATATATCTTGAGCAATAAATAGTTATATTTTCTCTTACATGCTCTGGGTAGAATCTGCTTCCTGGTCTCTCATAAATTGGGTAACTATAAATTTTCAATCTGAAGACAATATACTTGTGCTTGACAATAAGTGGGATTTCAAGCCAAATAATCAGAACCTCAAAGAAAAGGAAAGCTAGGTGGAAGATGATAAGGAAGATGAGGAATCGGCGGAGTTCAGTGAGGAGAGACGTGTTCAGCAGTGGGTTGTGTTACCAAATTCTCTCCTTCAAATTCTTCAGGGGCAGTTCCCGAGTCTCACACATAATGAAACTGGTTGTGTAATGAGGAAGTTCCCATTCAGCAATATTAATGGAATGAGACTGAACCAGCTTGTTGGCAGAGGGGGTTTTCCCTTTGGGAGATGTTACTGTGATTCATACTTGTGGAATAAAGGCAAAGAGGCTCTGAGAGGTGTAGGGTGTAGGGAGGAAGGAGACAAAGGGATGTGCAAGTTAAGACACTAAAATTCAGTAAGCATTCACCATGACCAGTACTTAGTGCTAGATGCTATGGAAGACACAAAGGAGAATGGGACTCATCCCCACATTGAGAATCTTAACTTACAGGCTAGCCAGGGGCTTCAAGACAAGAGCACAGCTTTAGGAAGAAGGAGAAGATGTACCATAAGGAAGGGCAGAGCGAGATGGATGGAATAATTTTTTAAAAGAAAAATATACAAAAGGATGCTTAGATTCTCTATCCAAATCCCACATCTTATACCTAAGTCCTAGCAAGATCTGAATATGATGATAATCATTTCTAATAATAAAAATTCCTGATGAATATAGACATACTTCTGCATACTATTCATCATGGGGCAAAAAGGAGGAGAAGTAAAGAACTTCAAGAACAAATAGTTTATTGTACCTTCTAAAGTCAAAATGTGCTTTTCAGGCAAGGGAAAAAAAAAAGAAAAGGAAAAAGAAAGAAAAGGAAAAGAACTGCAGGATACGTTTTCATTCTATTAAGGTTCCAAGCCACCTAGCAGTCCTCTCTGTTTCTGCCCAGGATGGTAGTCCTGGTCTATTTCAATGTTCTCCATGCATTAGGCTTGGTGCCAAGTACCTGCAGATCCAGATTCCTGGGGTACAGTCTTACTTGTTGGCATAGGTATTTACTGACTTAATTTCTGCATAATTCATTTCAGCATTTTCCCCAGGATAGAAGCTAACTTGATGAATCACTCAACTTTTGTTAATTTGTTCTTGCATTTCTTAAGTGAAATCTCTTGACATTTCCTGTTGTTGTTATGTGCCGTCGAGTCGGCCCCGACTCATAGCGACCCCTCCATTTCCTGCCATTTAAAAACTGGAACAAATGAACTGTCATTCATTTTATGCTGAGCTATGGAGAAGATCCCTGAAGCCAAGAGCCCTAATGAGGAATAGAGAAGCTAAAGGTGGGGTAAGAGATACAGGAAGGAGCCTAGAGGGAAAGAGAAGGAATAGGGTCAAAGCAGAAGAGCAGACTCCTGAAGAGATGCCAACTATTTTCAGGTGTCCTGGAGACTTGAGAATCAGACCTCGGGACGCTGAAAAACTGTCCATGAGGGGCTGAATAGTTTGAAAACCAACTAGAACTGTGTTGGCTCTGTGAAAGACTTCACTAAAGCTATTTCTATCTCTATGCCTGGGTTTCCTCCAACAAATTAAAGGTACAGAACCAGGAGTCATATGGAATTCATGCACCATTTGGTAATGTGAGGTGAATTTTGCAACACACTTGCCCCAGGGTTGGAGGTGAAAATTTATGAAATTATAAATGCTGAAGTATCTTCAAAGGACTATTGGCTAAGATTGTTCATTGTATGAGCAAGAAATCATAGATTCATAGAGTGACAGAAGTACATTAAACTTTGAATCATCAAATTTGTTGGTGAAGAATATTGAATATACCACAGGCTACCAGAAGAATGAACAAATTTGTCCTGAAGAAGTGCAGCCAGAATGCTCCTTATAAGCAAGGATGGTGAGAATTTATCTTTCTTACATATGGAATTCATGCACCATTTGGTAATGTGAGGTGAATTTTGCAGCACACTTCAGTTACCTAGTGCTGCTCTCACAAAAGATACCACAAATGGGGTGGCTTGAACAAACAGGAGTTTATTCTCTTACCGTTTGGAGGCTTTAACTCTGAGTTCAAAGTGTCAGGCTCTAGGGGCTGGGTGAAAGCCCCTCAATCTTGGATTGCAGCTCTGCCTCTTGTTCCTGGCCCACTGGGGCTAGAGGCTTTTCTACACTCAGACAGCTACTGGCTGCCGAAACTGACAAGCCCAAGGTTGACAAGTAAAAAGGCACAGTCCTGATGTTACCAAACAACACGGCAGGCCATTAATTCAAGTCCATTGAAAATCCCAAGGTTGGCAGAGCATGGCAGGCTGCTGAACAATGATGCAGCTACACACAGGGTTCAAGGTTCCATAAGCTAGAGACCATTCCTCAAGGCTTCTCCTTATATACAGCAAGCAGACCATATCCCTAAAGCAGCTACTCGGCTGCTCAGAGTAGATTCTACCATGGAGTTGATTACCAGTCTCATCATGGGGAATACTACATCCAGCTGCCCAGCCACTCAACCAGGCCCAACCAAGTTGACACAAAAACTCAATTACCATATTGACTATATTATTCGGAGGGGCCAATCCATGGAGAAGAATATCATGCATGAGAAAGCACAGGGTCAACAAAAAAGAGGATGACCTTCAAGAGATGCATTGACACAGTTGCTGCAACTATAGACTCCAACATATCTACTCCTGTGAGGATAGTACAGGATCAGGCAACATTTGTTCTGTTATTCATAGGGTCACTCTGAGGTGAAGTTGACTAGACGGCATCTAACAATGACAAAAAAACAACAATGTTGTTTTATTATCTCTCATAGTTTCTGTGGGTCAGGAATTGGAAAGGGACTCAGCTGGGTGGTTCTGGCTCAAGGTCAGTCCTATAGTTAGTGGCAGGACAGAAGCTGGAAAAGTTGGAGGCTGCCATACATCTCTCTCTTCTTGTAGTCACACTTAGGGCTCTCCATGTTGCCTCTCTACAAGGGTTAGTTTAGGGTTTTTCATACATGGTGGCCTTGGGCAGTCAAACTGTTAGATGAAGACCAGAGATCTAAGGAAAGTATCCCAAGAAAACTAGGAGGAAGCTGTGATGCCTTTAGGAAACTTGGCTTCCTCAGTCACATAGTGTTAGTTCCATTTCCACTTAGTGATAAGGATGCCCAAATTGAAGGGGAAGGAATGCAGATCCCCCATTTCTTCCTGGCAGGAGGGTCAAAGTCACATTGTAAAACAACATGTGGGATGAGAGATAGTGCTGTCTCTATCTCTAGAAAATACAGTACCCACAGATACTTCAGTGACATTTAGGAGACAAATTTTAAAACTTTTCTTCTGTATAAACACAGTTTTAGATGTACTGTTTCATAGTACCTTTGAGTATCCCTGGGGCTCTTAACACACAGGATCTTTGCTGAAATTCTAGCAGAAGGGTCATGTCTTCTGCTGTCAAAGCTATTAGCATACCTAGAGCTCAGCCTGGCATCTGAACTAACTCAGCTTATGTATTAGTTTATATTCCATCTATAAGACATACCATTAAATAAATAATTGCAATTTAGAGGGTTGTCAATCAAACATTGCCAGTGGTAGAAAATAGAAAAAGATTAACAGGTTTGAATACAGAAAAAAAGTTAAAACTTCAGTACATCAAAAATATTACAAAGCAAATTGAAAAAAAAATTAGAACTGAGATACTTTGCACAATTATGAAAGAAAAATAATTGATATTCTTAATACACAAAGAACTTCTACAAATAAATTAGAAATGATAAACAGCCAAATTCCAGGGGGGGGGTTGTTGAGAAATACAAACAGCTAAGTCCCAAAGAAGAACAATTATTAAAAAAAATAAATGAAAAATGTTTATTTTCACTAATAATATTTTTGCATTATTTAATGAAAGTGAGGATGACTTGAGGAACTTACTGATGAAGGTTGAAGAATACAGTCTGCAGTATGGATTACATCTTAATATAAAGAAAACAAAAATCCTCACAACTGGACCAATGAGCAGCATCACAATAAATGGAGAGAAGATTGAGGTTGTCAATGAATTCATGTTGCTTGGTT
>NW_006921691.1:5968196-5985522 GCF_000298275.1 Orycteropus afer afer | reverse complement strand
GGCTCCCAGGTTCCATCTGAGCACACAGACTCTGATGGAGCTCCTGTGGGCCCAGAAGGTAGGTGGGAGTGGGGGATGGCTGCACCTCCATTCACCAAGCGGGTGTGGGGTATAAGAGTAACAAGAGGAATGTTGTACCTTTTCAGTCTGGCAGGTCCCCAGTGTCCTTGGGGTTGCTGGAAAGCAGAATGTGTTCTTAAGCCCCAGGAATCTGTGGGAGCACTGTCTCTTTAAATATCCAAAATCGTTAAGCCTTTTTTTAAACCTTCAAAATGGTGGCACCCTCTGGACCAGCAAAAGTCCACAGTTCAGTCCACCTTTCTCTTCACCTTCTCCGTTTGTTCCCCAGCCACTGTACACAGTCTTCCATGCAGTCCCTGGCTAGCAGGGTGATTTGTAGGTTAATCCTTAGGTCCTACCACCACTCAGGAATCTCCAAGCTGTCTGTGCTGTCAGGATGGCTCAGGATCATTGCCAGACCGCAGCTCCATCTTTCTCCTTTTTTGGTATTTTCACATAAATTCTTCTGCTAGTTGGGGTTTAGTCCACTTCTGTGTCCTTCCCTTCAAGGCTCAGGGGTCCAAGATTATCTTTTGTGTCTGTGTTAATTGGTTTCCCTTTTCTTTGTTGAAGAGGGTCTGTGCAGTCTTTCTGCCTAGTCCGCCATCTTGCGGAAACCTCCACCATGGACTGTTAAAAGAGCTAACAGATCTGTCCTGGAGGAAGTGCACTCAAAATGCTCCTTGGAAGCAAGTATGGCCAGACTTTGTCTCACCTGTTTTGGTCATGTTGTCAGAAAGGACCGTTCCTTGGAGAAGGATGTCATGCTTGGTAGGGTGGAGGGTCAATGAAAGAGGGGGAGTCCTTCAACAAGATAGATTGACATGGTGGCTGTGATGATGGGCTCAAGTATATCAGAGATCATGGAGCTGATGCAGGATCAGGCAGTGTTTCATTCTGCTGTGTATAGGGTTGCTATGAGTCAGAAACGACTCGACGGCACCTAACAACAACAACAATAATATATTTAACAAATATCATGAGACACCATTTTGTTTTTGTCTATCAAAGCAACAAAGATTCAAAGTATTGTAATGCCTTCATTCACCAAAGTTTGGAGACACAGGCACTCTCACACACTGATAATGGGAGGAGGAATTGGAACAATTTTTCTGGAGGGCAATTTGGCATCAGGCATGGAAAGACTTTGAAAAGATATACCCCTTGACCCAGTAATTCCTTATCTGGAGTTCATCCTATGAAAATAATACAACATGAGCACAAAAATGCATGCACAGAGTATTATTGCCAGCACAGTTTATATTAGGAAAAATTTGGAATTAACAGTGGCTATAGGGTTGCTATAAGGAACTCTGGTGACATAGTGCCTAAGATATTTGACTGCTAATCAAGGTTAGTGGTTCAAACCCATCAGCTACTCCATGGAAGTGACCTAGGGGTCACTATGAGTTGGAATCAACTCTATGGTGGTGAGGTTTTTTTTTTTTTAATAGTGTCTCTATGAGTTAAAATCAAGTCGATGGCAGTGGGTTGGTTGGTTGGTTGTTTTTTTTCGGGGGGTGGTGGGCAGTGTTATTAACAAAAGAGAGAGCTCTGGTGGTGCTAAAAGGGCAAGGAGGCCACATCTCCTGACCTCCTCTAATCCTACAAGAGGAAGATGACAGAGTCACTATCAGTAGCCCAAGGCCTATTCCTGTAAGGCTGGACATGCTGCCTCTTTCCAGCCCTTTCACCAACCATTCCTCCTAAAGCACCCACCACCTCTCTCCTAGGCCCGATAATTCACTGCAGTGGCCACACAAAACTCACAGGTTATGGGGTTTTATTAGGGAAGCACCAGGCCACAATTCAAGTTCAGGAAAAATGCTCAGTCTCTCTCCCAGCCCACCGTCTCTCAGCCAACAGTATCTCTCAGTCTCTTTCCCAGCAGTGTGTGTCCCTCGGTGTTTTACTCAGCAATGGGTGTCTCTTGTGTCTCTTTCTCAGAGCTTGTGTCTCTTTCAGCAGCACATCTTCCTCAACCAGCAGTCAGAGAGAGAGAGAGAGAGAGCCTTCTGCCTCTAGGAGGCCTCCTTCTAAGCCCGGCAGAGTGACCAAACCATCCAATCATAACATCAGAATTCTAAGCACCTGTAAGAGAGCAGGAACCTCCCATAACATTGCTTTGTGTTGCACTCAACAGAAATACCCCAGGTAGATAACTTTTACAATCAAGAGCTCCTCAGTTGCTCACAGCAAATTCCACCACAGCGTTTACAAAGACTTATGGCTAGAAAAGCCATACCAGGTAATTTACTACACCACAGGTGGACTAGTGGTTAAACATTAGGGTGCTAACCAAATGTTGGCCGTTGGAATCCATCAGCTGCTTTGTGGAGAAAGATATGGCAATCTGCTTCCAAAAAGATTTATAGCCTTGGAAACCCTATAAGCCAGTTCTTCTCTGTCCTGTAGGGTCACTATGAATTGAAATAGACTGTACAGCAGTAGATTTGATTTATTAACAATGAAATAAACCCTAGTTGTACATGTATTAAGCACTCAGCTTCCAACAGAAAGGTTGGCAGTTCAAACTTACCTAGTGGCTCTGAGGGAGACCTAGCAATCGATTTCCTTAAAGATTACTGCCAAGAAAACCTCATAGGGCAGCTGTATTCTGTCACATGTCCATTATGAGTCAGAATTGATGGGACAGCACTTACCAACAACAATTATCAATGGGACCCTCAAGCACTTACAAATAATTTTATATGTATCCATCAATGGAAAGATTCTCATAACATATATTCAAGTGAAAGGGAAAAAGCCAGTTTTTAAAAACAGCAAATATAATGTAATTCTATATGAGTGTATGCATGTATATAGTATCTCTAGGAAAAAAACAAAAGATGAAATGCTATACATCCAAGTGTTACCAGAGGTTACCTCTGAAAGCCTGATTATGGATGGTCTGCGATTTGTTTCTCAGTGTATCCTAGGTTTTCTTTAAAATAAATATACAGTATTTTTAAAAGTTATTAATGTAAATGTGATATTTAACTTGCATAAAATTCATTTTACACAGTACTAAATGGATATATTCTGATTATAAAAATTCAAGTGGTACAGAAGTATATAAAGTAAACTCTTCCTTCAACATTAGATTGTTTTCTAAAGAAAAACACATTCATCACATGTTCCTCCCACAAATAACAACCCAGAAATAGTTAAAAACACACACCAATGAAGTTAGAATGCATCTGAACACAATTTAGCAACAGCCTATTATATTAATTTAATGGGTCCAAATACTAGTCAGAAAACCACATAGCAACAGAAGAGGCAGGGTCTATTTGGCTCTGACTAGAGTAACCCAATGCCATCAAGTCAATTCAGACTCATAGTGACCCTATAGGAAAGAGTAGAACTGCTCCATAGTTTTTCCAAGGCTGTAAATCTTTATGGAAACAGACTGCCTCATCTTTCTTCAGTGAAGTGGCTGGTGAGTTTGAACTGCCAACCTTTTGTCTAACAGCCAATGACTTAACCACTGTGCCACTAACCAGAAAAAAAAAAAAAAACTCACTGCCGTGGAGTAGGATCCGACTCATAGTGACCCTTCCTTCGGTTTCTGAGGCAGTATCACCACGGAAGTAGATTGCTCAACCTTCCTTCCGAGGAGTGGCCGGTGGGTTTGAACTGCCAACCTTCTCATTAGCAGTCAAATGCCTTAGGCACTATGCTACCAGAGCTCCTCACTGTGCCACTAGAGCTCCTTAAAAAAAAAAAAAAAAAAGGAACAACAACAAAAATGAAAAACTCATTGCCATACAGTTGATTCTGACTCACAGGATCCCCATTGGGTTTCCAAGGCTGTAAATATTTATAGAAGTAGGTTGCCTCATCTTCTTCCCTCAGAACAAAACAGCTGATGGGTTTGCATCAGTGACTTTCTGGTTAGCACCCAAATGGTTTAGCCACTATGCACCAGAGCTCCTTAAAACCAAACTCCAAACTCACTGCCATCGAGTCAATTCCAACTCATAGCGACGTGCTTGGGTTTCCGAGGTGGTAAATCTTTATGGAAATAGATTGCCCAGTCTTCCTTCCGGGGAGTGGCTGGTGCGTTTGAACCACCAACCTTCTGGTTAGCAGTCAAATGTCCTAGGCACTAGACCACTAGAGTTCCTTCCAGAGCTCCCTGGCCATCATCAAATGTCCTTGCCAAGTAGAAGCATGTAGAAGCATGGCTGATCACATTTTATCCAAGAAGACAAGAATGCACATTGTTGCCAGAGTGAAAGAAAGATAGTTTGAGGCACAGACACCACTAACATAAGGGGCTCAACCCTGCTGTTTAAAAAAGACTGGCTGTGGCTCTAAAGACCAGATCAGGAGACATGCTTCCTTGGAAACCTTAGAGCTGAAAATCCTCCTTTTTAAAGCCAGTGTGACTGGGATAGAAGATTCAAGTCAAATTTCACATTAGATTAGACCTGAGTTGTTTTAATAAAGCTGTGACAAAATCCCGGGAGCATTTTCCATCAGTAAATATACTTGAAGAAAGCTTTCTTCCTTCTCATATATCCCCTGGCTTTTGCAATTGCAGGGCATATCATGAAAAAAGCCTGCAAGCATGAATTTCCTGAGTGTTTTCACCATTGTCTGTGAACAGCATTTCCGTTTCCTTGATAAGAATCTGTTTGTGTCGGTAATCTCTCCTGCAGGAAACTCTGAAATTGCTCTGCTGATGATTGCCGAAGGATGATTTGCATCTCACTGAAGACACCAGTTTGGTGCCCAGAATCCTCACCTTATATCTGTTCCCTGGTCCCTTGGTACATGTCCAGGACACTTCCCATTTCTCCATGCTTCATTCTCTTTGAATATTTAACAAATGTAGAAAAAGAAACACTCTGATGATGGTATTGGAAAAAGAGAAAAATTTTCTAGCTGTTTCTATTGCACTTGTAAGGGATAATGTGGTAGTTTTAAAGAATGAAAATACAGTTTTGGGGAAGCACTAATCTATTAGGAAAGCTCTAAAATGTCAACACATTTTACTGTGTTCTGCTCTGCTAGTATAGTGTGTAAGGCATTTGGCTGCTGTTCTGGTTATCTAGTGCCACTCTGAATATACCACAGATGGGATGGCCTTAACAAACAGGAGTTTATTCTTAAAATTTGGAGCTTTAAGTCCAAGTTCAAAATGCCAGGCTCTAGGGGCTGGGTGAAAGCCCCTCAACCTCGGGGTCCAGCTCTGCCTCCTGCTCCTGGCCCATTGGAGCTAGAGGCTTCTCTTCATTCAGACAGCTGCTGGCTGCTGAGGCTGAGAAGCCCCAAGGTTGACAAGTAAAAAGGCACAGTCCCTTTGTTACCAAACCACCTGGCAGGCCATTAACTTAAGTCCATTATAAGTCCCAAGGTCAGCAGAGTATAGCAGGCTGCTGAGCAATGACACAGCCACATGCAGGGTCCAAATGTGGCATAGGCTAGAGACCACTCCTAAGGCTTTTCCTTAAATACAGGAAGCAGACCACATACCACATACCATCTCAGAGGGATTTTTTTTTTTTTTTTTTGGCTAGTAACAAACCCACTGCCATTGAGTCAATTCTGACTTATAGTGACCCCCATAGGGTTTCCAAGGCTGTAAATCTTTACAGAAGCAGACTCCCTCATCCTTCTCCCACAGAGTGGGTGGTGAGTTTGAACTGCAAACCTTTTGGTTAGCAGCCCAATGTCTTAACAACAGTGCCACCAGAGCTCCTTTTGCAAGTAATGAAAGGAAGGTCTATTTCTTACTTATACTATTATGCACTTTAAGTGGTTGCTTTAGCTGAGTTCTTCTAGTGCTATCTATTCAACTATAATAGTTATCAAGAATCAAATAACTTTCTGGATTTAAAGCAGTGTCTTTGGTAAATGCAGCATGTCAGCTCTAGAATGGCCTAATAAGAAACATTGGCCCCTCAGACCTGCCTACTGGTTATCTATTGACAGAACCAGTTGCCCTTGAGTTAATTCTGACTTCAGTTTACCCCCTGTGTGTCAGAGTAGAACTGTGCTCCATAGGGTTTTCAATGGCTGCATTTTCAGAAGTAGATTGCCAGACCTTTCTTTCAAGGTACCTTGAATCTCCAACATTTTGGTTAGCAGTCGAGTGCATTAAATTTTTGCACACTTCAGGAAGTCCTAAACTACATAGGGTCCATAATATTTTTAAATCCTGGGGCTAACTCCTTGGCCATCTCTGCTGTTAGGAGGCAGTATAGTGTGAGGATGAAGAGCACTGGCTTGGGAGCAGAGGCTTGAGTTTGCATGCCAGCTCAGATGCTTTCACCAAGTTCCTTAGTCTCTCTGAATCTGTTTTCTGATCTAGAAAAAAGGGTTGACGATATTAACATCTATCTTGTAGAACTGTTAAAACTGATACAAGTAAAGTTCTCAGTAGAGTGCTGGTAGGCAGTAAGCATTTTATAAATGTGAGCTATTAAAGTGTCTTTCAATATGGCCTCACTCCCCCGTGGTTTTGTAATACCATCTCCCACTCACCTTACTGCAGTCTTTCTGGAGCTCTATGAATATTCCCTCAGAACATGACCAGTCAGTAAATCTTCCCTCTTCACTCTAGTCTTGCTATTTTTTTTCATATGTTTCTCTCCCGAGCTGATAGTAAAGCCCAGGGGTAGAGAAATATTGAGGGACAGGCACTTCAGGCAGTACATAGAATGGGAACTGTAGGATTAATTTCACATAAATCTCAAAGTGTGGGGTTTCACATGAGGATGTCAACAGAAGCCCAGAGAGGAAAAATAATTTTCCCCAAGGACCCCGGCCATATTTTGCTGCAGCTAGAGCAAGCATCCTTCCTTCCGGCACTGGAATCTCATTTTGCCTCCCCAAGTCCCTTCCATGGCCTGTTCTCTCTGACCCCATTGCTTGGTCACCCATTAAGTTCACCAAGTGTTTAGTGCTTAGATGTCTTTGCACTCATCTCTGCTTTGAGGTTTGACCGAGGGGAGCTGGTCTCCAAAAGAGGGCTTGGACCCTTCTCAAGACCCTGACAAAATGGTTCTGGCTTGTCATTTGGTGCTTATAGTCTTCTTAGGTGACACTAACAAATGGTGTAAGAAGCTAGATGTGCCATATGTTCTGTGTTAAAGTCACCAAGCCACGTAGATGCTGGGGCACAATCAGCCCTTGGCAAACGCTTGACTTGGCCTGCAGCTTGGTGCCATGTTCTGTTTGCCAGTTTTCTGAATAAAGAAGATTCAGAACAACTTCTGGGATGCAAATCTCTAGCTTTCATTCCTGCAGGAGTGAGCCTTGACTCCCAAGTCTCTTTAAACTTAAAACAGCCAAGTGGTTCAATATTCATGTTTTGCTTATTTCAGTATTTAATTTATTATGTATCACTTTTCTTGGGTTTTATATAAACTTGCCTGAGGACTTTTTTTTTTTCCAGTTTACATTCTGGCAGAATGTTCCTTTTTCCTTGGCAGAGTGTTGATTAGTTAAAGAATTAAAAAAAAAAAAAAAAAAAAGTCTACCTAACTGAGAAGATAATTTTTTTTACAGATTGCTTTTGCACTTTAATAAAATTATATTATAGTCATTATCATCATCATTAATTTCTGAGTCTTTGATGATCATTAATGTGGTGCTCAACATGAGGTACCATTAAAACATCTGTTTCATTTTATTCCCAAGGGTGGAAACTATTGCTTTCAGTTTTTTCAACCCAGCATTTTCTATTCCTTTAGCATGGCAGAAATGGTAGAGATTGGTTTATTTTTTGGAGCCCATTTCTCCTATTTGAAAAAACGGAATTACATCTTCCTCTTTCTATCTTTTCGCAGAACTGGTATTCACCAAATTTATCTCGTGGCGCTCTTAGTTTGGAAGATATGATAAGAAGGCTGTTTCTCAGACTCGACTTAACCAGCCAACTCTTCTCTTTCCAAAGCTTTCCTCATACCGAGTCGTGGGAAGCAAAAGTATTATGCAAATATAAAAAGTTATTGATGCAGGCTGGAGGCTCAGAACTCAGAAAACAGTTTCCTTCTGACATTGAAACAATGGGGTGAACAATAATTGATTAGAATTCAAGAAGGCATTTGCAGCTCAGCTTTAAATTATGACTTTTGGAAACAAACTTTTCCCTTTGTTAAAAAATCAGAAGGTCCCCATAGTACTCAGTTTCAAAATATATAAATGATAATCCCTTGATTATTGAGAGGTTATTAAAAATTACAGTCTTTGTCCTCCCCCTTCTTTACCACACACCAGAAACCTACACTTGCTTGCACTGCCTCTTGCTGCTACCCACACAGCATCTGCTCAGACCTAAAAATGAGTTTCAGTATTAGCCTACGAGAAAAACAAATGAAAGTTGGAAATTTAAATTAGCTGTCAAGGAAGAAATCAGATGTCATCCCCTCTACTCAAATGCATTATATAAGCAGCAGTAGAAGAAAGAAAGAATGGAAAGGAGAAGGGAGGGAAGGGTGAGGAGAGGAGGAGGGAAGGAAGGAGAACTGACAAACTTAAGAAATGTATAGGAAGTCGATGAAGAACATTTCAAGAGTTATTATGAGATGCAAAAGAAGATTTTTGATAATAGAGTGATATTTTAAATGAGTAATATTTAAAAAACAAAACTTAATTCTCTTCAAATAAACCTATAGACCTTCAATGAGATGACTTGACAGTGGCTGCAACAATGGGCTGAAACATAGCAAAGACTGTGAGGATGGCACAGGTTTGGGCAGTGTTTTCTTTTGTTGTACATGGGGTCACTATGAGTTGGAACTGACTCTACAGTACTACATGTAATGAAATGCTTTAGAGAATTTGAAAAAAAAAAAAAATGATCCTAAGTCTTCTGTTGGGAGCTCTGGTAGCATAGTGCTTAAGGCACTTGACTGCTAACCAGAAGGCTGGAGGTTCAAACCCACCAGCCACTCCTTGGAAGGAAGATGGGACAATCTACTTCGGTGGTGATGCTGTTGTTGTTGTTATGTGCTGTTGAGTCGGACCCGACTCATAGCGACCCCCCCTTGGGTTTCCGAGGCAGTAACACTACGGAAGTAGATTGCCCCATCTTCCTTCCGAGGAGTGGCTGGTGGATTTGAACCGCCAGTCTTCTGGTTAGCAGTCAAGTGCCTTAGGCACTATGCTACCTCAGAAACCCAAGGAGGGGTCACTATGAGTTGGGTCCCACTCGACGGCACATAATAACAACAGCAACAACAACAACAAGTCTTCTATTATTTGGGAGACTAATTAGTTAAGAATCAGAAACATATGTCCAAAAAACAAAATTACTAAAGGAATACTTGCATTGCCAGATATGAAATTTAAAAAGATATGGTAATCAACACGAGAATTGACTGAATAAAAAAGAATAGAAAGCTGTAAGCAAATGTGTGTGTGTGTGCGCGTGTGTGTAACAGAAATGGTATTTCTGAAAAGGAAGGAAAAGATGTGTTATTTAACAATTGATTTAGGAAAACAATTTGGGAGGGGATTGTACTTGTGTCTTGCGGCTGCTATAGCAAATTACCACAAATGTGGTATCTTTTTTTTTTTTAGGATTTGGGTGAAGGATTTACAGAGTAAATTCACTTTTCATACAGCAGTTCACATATACTTTGTCTCATGTCATTGACCAAAATTTACAATGCAGCAGCTCCCCTCCCACTTCCTCCCCATAGTTACCTCCTCCCAGTCTCCATCCCTTCATACTCTTCTGCACCCTGAGCTATCTCCCTGTGCATAAGCAGCCCTTCCTTCTCCCATGATTGTTCTCTCCAGGGCGTGTGTCTACTTGAGGTACAAATGTGGTATCTTAAAGCAACAGAAATTTATTCTCTCGCACTTTCGGAGATTAGAAGTCTGAAATCAGTTTCATGGAGCGAAAAGTAAAGTGTTGGCAGAGCCTTACTCCCTCCAGAGGCTCTGAGGGAGAATCGTTCCTCGCCTCTTCCTAGCTCTCCTTCCTTGCCTTGTGGCTTTACCATTCTAATCTCTGCCTTCATGGTCTCCTCTTCTGTCAGACTTTCCTCTGTCTCTCTCATATAAGCACAATTGTAATTGATTTTGTGGCCCACCCAGATAAGCCAGGATTATCTCCCCATGTCAAGATCTGTTATTTAATCACATCTGCAAAGACCCCTTTTCCTTATAAGATAACAGGTATTAGTTCCAGGAATTTGGAAATGCCATCTTTGGGTGGCCATTATTCAGCTTATTACAGGGTTAAATTAGCTTCTTATCTCACCCCATAAAACATATGAATTTCTGATGTGCTAAGTGTTTAACTAGAAGAGTGTGAAGGCAAATCGTTATCTGATCTCAGAGGGGAGGAAGGGCCTCTTAAGCATAAAAGCAAAGAAAATACTGATGATTTTGCTTACATAGAAACTAAAATCATGTTTAGGTTTAAAATTCTCAAACAAAATTACAAAGAAATGACATTAGAATAAGAATTTGCAACAAACAAGAAGTTAATGTCAGTGTGTGATGAGCTTTTGAAAATCAGAAAAAGGTACACGGTACATATTCTAATAGAAAAATGATCCAGGAACAGGAACAGGCATTTCATAAAAGAAGGAAATCAAATGGTCAATAAATGTAAAAATATTTTTCCTTGTAGTAATTAAAAGCAAGTTAAATATTAATGGTATGTTAGTTTTGGCCAACAAATTGGCAAATATGATACAAATTGCAATATCCAATAATGGCAAAGAAAGAAAGAAATTGACACTTTTATACTCTGTTAAGTGGCATATTAATAATGGTTTAGCTTTTCTCAAGAGCAGTATGCAATTTACACAAAGGCTTTAAATGTTTGTTTTGTTTTGTTTTTTTCTCTTTGGATCAAAAACCGTAGTTTTAAATCATACAATAAATGAGCAACTGCATAGAAATGTACATGTATGTTCATCATGGCTTTATTGAAACATAGGAGAACTACAAATGTGCTAATATTCCATAGTAGAAGATAGGTCAAGTAAATTTTGGGAGAGATGTAGGAGAGAATACCATGTAGGTTTTATAAATCCTGTAAAATAAGATGCAAAATGTTCACAACATGTGTTTAAATGAAAAGAGCAAGCTACAAAACCATGTGTACATCTGGTCCTGTGGGAGTACATGTGTGTGTGTGTGTGTGTGTGTCTGAAAAGAGGAGTGAAAATATGAACAGTGGTTCTCAGTGAGGTAGGATTATGGGTGATTTCCTCCTCCACTTATTTTTTTTTTAAATTTCATGAATATGTATTGCTTTTATAATTGGGAAGGAAGGAAAAAAATTAAAAGCATGCATTTTAAAATTACCTGCAGAATAAAGTCAAATCTTCTAAATCTAACAAATACAGACCCTTTTGAGTCTATTTCCATGTAATTTTACATTTTTTCCTCTTAACTACCCATCATCCACTGGATGTTGCTGTAGCAACACAGCATTATTTGGCCTTCTCTGAGCTGGGTCCTGTATTTTCATAAGTCTGTGCCTTTACACACATTACTCTTTCTTCTCCAAATCCTCTGATAGTCCCTATCTGTCTTCCCCTTCAAAATCCAGCCCTAAAAGGGGGACAGAAAGTCTTCATGTACCCAAAGGCAGAAAAAATCACTTCCTCTTTGCCGCCACAATTCAGTGTACTTCAATATCCTGTGATTATATTTCTACTCTGTTTATAAGTTCACCATTTTAGATGGTGATCTCAGCTGGGGTGACTCTGAGTTAGGTGAGTACCCACAGTACCCAATATCAGACTTGAGGTGGGAGGGAGGGTTACATTATTGCATATATAGCCTAAAGAGAAAATTGTCACCCCAGGTCATACAGTTAGTATGGAAGGTAAGAGACGAGGAAAAAGGAAAAGATCTGAGATGAAAGACTAAATTTTAGACTGAGTGAATGTGAATTTTCAAATTGGACATAATTATTTCAACCCACTGATTCATGTTGGTTGAAATCAAATCAATAATTTCAAGTTTGGTTTGAGTTGCCTGCTATTTTGGATTTCCAGTGTAAAGAAAGCATTTTGTTTTTGTGGCTCTTTAACTTATAATTGGTGTGTTAAATGGTGCAATTGTGTTTAGCATGTGCTCGTTGTGTTTCAAAATAGTCTCAGCTTTTTATAAAATTAGTCTCCTGAGTTGTGCTGAATCCAGGGCTTCAAATTGGTTCTTCCCTGTTCAGTCATGGCTGGTGAAGTGAAACCAGAATAGACTTCAATTTGTAAAATTTGAGGGTATGAGAACAATAACTGGAAAGGGAAAATTATGGGTCAACACCCTGCTAGAAACTTATTTTTTCTCTTAGAAAACAGGAGCAGTGTACACATTACATAGCAACCAAATCTCTTGATCGGCAGAGTCAGAAACAATGGTGCCTGGCTCAAAGATGGTGGCCAACTGTGCCCTTTTGAAAGTGTGTCACCCTCAACAGTTCTGGCAGTAATCCAATCTCCCACATCAGGCTCCCAATAGAGCTCACTATGCCTCCTCCAAGACTCCTATTCTAGTGCTTTGACCTATAACTTTTCCCATTCTAGTTACTGCTTCACCAAATTAAAAAAATTCAAGTTTGTTCTGATTTTACTGCATAGGCCATAACTGAACTGATTCAAAGGCCTGGCTGAATCATTTGCTTTACATGAATATTTAAAGATAATTAGAAATAGTTGGGAAGCAGGTATCTTCTCAGCATATGTCTTTCCATAAAATACAAAAAACAGGTGAGAAAAAAAAAATTACTCTGGAGATGAATCTCCAGAGATGAAAGGCTGGTCAGGTCCCTTCTCTGAGTCATAATCTTTAATTTCCGTGTAAGAGGAGAATAGTAAAATAGTTTCCATGAAATTTGGTTGATACAAATTGCTGGATCTGAGGCCTTAGAAATGAGAGAACAGGTGCTTCTTAGGAGCTATTGGAAGTGGTGGTTAAGAACTTAACAAGAAAGCAAAGTAAGGCTAATATTCCATTTACTTTCAGAATATTGCTAAGCAGTGTTTAAGAAGGGGAACTGTCTGAAGAAAATTAAAGTTGAATTTATCAACAAAATCAAACCAAACTCTCTGCCATCAAGTCAATTGTGACTCATAGCAACCCCCTTTGGGTTTCCAAGGAGGTAAATCTTTATGTAAGTAGATTGCCCAGTCTTCCTTGCACAGAGTGGCTGATGGATTTAAACCACCAATCTTCTGGTTAGCAGTCAAATACCTTAAACACTATGCCACCAGAGCTCCTTAAAGCTGAATTTAGAATTAAGTAGTTCAGATACAGATTACAGATTAAGTAAACAGATACACAGAACCCAAATTTATTGCTGTAAGAGTGAAGATGAGGTGTGTATACCCATGTAATTTTCTTTCTAGTAAAAGTAATGGGGTTCAATGGTAGAATGCTCGCCTTCCATGTGGGAGAGCCGGGTTCAATTCCTAGCCAATATACCTACCTCATGAGCAGCCACCACCCACCTATCAGTAGAGACTTGAGTGTTGCTGTGATGTTGAACAGGTTTTTTTAAAAAAATTTATTTTATTATTTTATTTTTAGCAGAGCCTCCAGATTAAGACAGACTAGGAAGAAAGGAGGCCTGGTCAGCAGTTGAAAACTGGAGCACAGTTCTAATCTGGTGCACATGAGGTTAATCATGAGTCAGAATCTGGTTTTATTTTATACTCCATCTCTCTTCACTGAGTTTCTCTTTCTTTTCCCTTTTCTGAATCACTGGCTATCTCTGTGTTCACTCTCTGCTGCCCCTGCATTTCCATGTAATTGCAGAAGGCTCGGAATGGGAGGATGACACCAGTCATGGTGGATGACACCTCCCCAGGCTGTTGTTCACTGTTCTCTCATGATGAATATTGCTTTTTTCTCCTTAAGCTTTCTCCTCTCTCCCCACCCCTGCCCATCCCTCCTGCCACCTTATGGCCACCTTTGGCAGTAATACCTGGTTCTCTTGAGACTCATGAGGCTCTTCAAGGAAGGCTTGATCTTTCCAAGTGAGTTGTCCAATAGGATATATCAGATGTGTGGGCTCAAAAGTTCTCCAAGAAGTGGTAGCTGCCTGAGGCAAGGTCCTACGATTATTATCTGCATGTAGATGCAGCTCTGAGGCCAGAGTAGCATCTCCTGCTGCTGTGTTCATGTGTATCTGTGCTCCACTGACTGAGGCATTTTCTCAGGTACAAACAATACAGGCTTAAATTCTTTTTGGCCCCACATGAAAGAGCAACATGATCTCTGCCCCACTCTAGAATGACTCTGTTTTCTAATCAGTGTGTCCATATTTCTTGTCTTTGATATGTGTGGATCCATTTCCTTATGCATTACTTCTCTTGTGTCGTAGTCCCTCCTGTCCATCCCCCCCCACACACACACACACACCCTTGGGAGAAAACAACTGTAAGCCCAGCTTTTGACAATGCCAGGATTACACAGTGTGCCCTCTATTCACTGCTTGCCAACAAACCATTGCCTTCGGCAGCTGCAAACCAACCACAGATCTTTATTTCCCTTTTGCTCTATTGGCAAGGACATTTGTAAAGGTGGGTGATGGAAGAAATTCTATTGTGCAACAAGTGAGTGTGTGTCTGTGTCTGTGTGTGTGTGTGAGAGAGAGAGAAATAGAGAGAGAGACAGAGAAAGAGAACACAAATTTCCCAGATACCACTGAGCTGAGTCTGTATTTGTATAAGTCATTAGTTGCCTATAGAGTCACCAGGGCTGAGAAACCAGTTCTGCTTCATTGTGGAGTTGTGCCCCTTTTAGAACTGCATCCACTCAACACACTTTCCCCTTCCTTTATACTGAAACCAAGGTTTTGCATTGACTGAAATAGAGATGGAGGGAGAACTGGACTTAGTCTGATGATCTTGTTCAAATCTATTACTTCCAGAAAAGGTAGAAAAAAAAGTATCATGATTGAGTAGACTGTGGAGCCAGGTTGTCTGGATATGAATCCTCAAGCTGCTGCTTACTAGCTGTGTGACCTTGGGCAAGTTACCTCACATCACTGTGCCTCAGCCCTTTCATTTGTAAAAGGGGATGATAATGTGAACTCACTTCATGGGACTGTTCTAAGGACTGATTTCATTAACACATACCTTGTCCATGTAAGCTCTATAGAATTGCTTTCTGTATGTTATTCATAGACACAGTGGGTATGGTCCTGAGGAGCTGCACTAAGCAATGGCCCTGTCATTTCTAGTTGTATGGGTTTAGGGCAAATCAACCTCTCTGAACCTTGTTTTTATCATCTATAAAACAAGGATGGAACTAGGTTCCTTCAGTAGGTACTGCCTTATAATTAAGCATGAAATTGTTTGTTTGAAATGGAAATTTCTAATTGATCCTGCCTTTGCCACTGGAGGTTCTGCCAGGCTCCTATGAATTTTGAAGTTGGGGGCCAAATATCTCAAATATTTTAAATGCAAGAAGGAACTAAAAAGGTAAAGAAAAGCAATTACTCATTCTTTGGGGCCATATGTTATGTTTCCTAAAGATCTGGAAGAACTTGCCTCCTCAGAATTCATGCACATTTGATTGCTCCAGAGGGGCCCTGTATCGGATGAGGCAGAGGGCTGACTGGCTTAGGAGCAGGGGAACTCAGCACCCAATGTGGGATGCATGGTAATGCAGGGGTACTGATTTTGTAGATATAGATTCAGCTGCTTCTCAGCTGTGTCACTGTTGGCGTGCTAACATCTTTGGGTTTGAGTTTGTTATCAAAAGGACACTTAATTAAGAGAACATAGAAAAATGTGCACAGAGTCGACAAGCTAAAAATGTTAGTTACTTTCCTCTGGAAACAATTAGTGTCTGGGCTTATCAGGGGCAGAACTCTGGCTCTGAGATGATGCTTGGAACATGGTTTAGGAGAGATACTACGTGAAAATAAAGTGAGATTTAAAAATTTCAAAGCACATCCAAGATACTTACTGCTAAATAAAAATAATTTTTAAAATCCAGCTGAGTTGATAGTGGGGTTTTTGGATCTGGACTTGGTAAGTTTTATACAGTTAAGCAGTTTGTTATTCAACCTAGGAGTAGTCCAACGTTTTAAACCATGAAGGAAATTACTGCATATAATAATTCCTTTACTATTTTAGACAAGACCACATAAACGATTTACAAATAGCCTTAGAATTGATACATGTCTGCACGTAGCTTGGAAAAGTGCAACAAAGAAAAATTCCAAAGGATCATAACCAACAGCCTGGGGTGAAGGTGAAGAATGTGCCTATGTAGCCTCTCCTGGTGTTTTCTGGGAATTGCCATGGTGCTAGGGATGGAGTCACGAGGCACCTAATGCTTCAGGGTAATCTCTCACTTTCCAAGCCCTGAAAGATTTTGCTCAGGGAGACCTTTTTAAATGTCAATACCATTCTGGCGGTTCAAACCCACCAGCCACTCCTCGGAAGGAAGGTTGGGCAATCCTACTTCCGTAGTGATACTGCCTCGGAAACCCAAGGAGGGGTCGCTATGAGTCAGGGCTGACTCGACGGCACATAACAACAACAACAACAACAACCATTCCTAGAAAAACTGTCTGCTTACCCTACTTGCTGCATCCTCTTGGGGACCTACATGTCTATTGCCATCTAGTTGATTCCAACTCACAGTGACCCTATAAAGCAGCATAGAACTGCCCTATAGGGTTTCTAAGGCTATAATTTTTATGGAAAGGAGCTGTGGTGGCTGTGTTTAAAGCACTGGACTGCTAACCAAAAGGTTGATGGTTCAAACCCACCAGCTGCTGTGCAGAAAAAAGATGAGGCAGACTGCTTCTGTAAAGACTTACAGCCTTAGAAACTCTGTGAGGCAGTTCTATTCTGTCCTATAGGGTCACTATGAGTTGGAATTGACCTGATGGCGGCGGGTTTGGTTTTGGTTAATATTTACAGTAGAAGCTGAGTGCCATATCTTTCTCCTGCTGAGTGGCTGGGGGTTCAGTTAGCAGCTGAATATTTAACCACTACTCCAGTAGGGCTCCTTTGTTGTTAGGTGTTGTTAGATATTGAGTCGTTTCCAACTCATAATGACCCCATGAACAGCAGAAGGAAACAGAGCCTGATCCCGCACCAGCTCCATGATGCTTGCTATACTTGAGCCCTTTGTTGCAGCCACTGTGTCAATTCATCTCTTTGAAGGCCTTCCCCTCTTTGGTCGACCCTCCACCTTACCAAACATGACATCCTTCTCCAGGGAATGGTCCCCTCTGACAATATGACAAAAGTAGGTGAGACAAAGTCTGGCCATTCTCACTTCCAAGGAGCATTTCGGCTGCACTTCCTCCAGGACAGAT
>NW_006921691.1:5938003-5966961 GCF_000298275.1 Orycteropus afer afer | reverse complement strand
TTTGGTACAGTGACCCTGTGCATCCCTTCCATCTTTTGATGTTTCTTGCATCAATCAATATTTTGCCTATAAAATCTTTCAATATTGCAACTCAAGGCTTAAAATTTTTCCTCAATTCTTTCAGTTTGAGAAATGCCACGTGTGTTCTTCCCTTTTGGTTTTCTAACTCGAGGTCTTTGCACATTTCATTATAGTAATTGGCTTTGTCTTCTCAAGCTGCTCTTTGAAATCTTTGGTTCAGCTCTTTTATCTTGTCATTTATCTTGTCATTTCTTCTATTTGCTTTAGCTACTCTCCACTCAAGGGCTCCTTTGGTATCTACATAAACTCACTGCTGCCAAGTCTTTTCAGACTCATAGTGACCTGTGCTTGGGTTTCTGAGGTGGTAAATCTTTAGGGAAGTAGATTGTCCAGTCTTCCTTCTGAGGAGTGGCTGGTGGGTTTGAACCACCAGCCTTCTGGTTAGCTGTCAAATGCCTTAGGCACTCACTATACCACCAGAGCTTGCATCTTAAAACTAACAGGCTCAAAATCAAACTACTCTACTTCAGATCCTGCTGGAGTCTTCCTGATCATAGTAAAAAGGTAATTCTACCCTTCCTGTGCTCCACCCTGAAACCTTGGAGCCACTTTGAGTCTTCTCCTCATCCATAAATGAACCTGGTTAGCACAGTGGTTAAGTGTTCAACTGCTAAATGAAATGTTGGTGGTTTGAACCTAAAAGCCACTCTGTGGGAGAAAGATCTGGCAGTCTGCTTCCTTAAAGATTTACAGCTTTGGAAACCCTATGAGAAGTTCTACTCTGTCCTATAGAGTCACTATGAGTAGGAATTGACTTGACAGCAATAAGTTTATGGAATGGGTCTATCATTCACACCACATTACCAACCATAAGCAAATCTCATTGGCTCTACTTTCAAACCATGTCTGACACATAACCACATTTCAGCACTTCCACTGCTACCATCTGATCCAAACCCTCACCATCTCACACCTGGATTATCACATACAATCTCTTACCTGGCCTCTCACATCTGCACTTGATGCCCTATTGAACCCAGAGCATGTCACTCATCTGTTCAAAACTCTCTGGTGGCTTTCCACCCTGCTCAGAGAGAAAAACAAAGCCAGTGCATTTATCTCAAAGGCCTCAATCAATCTGAACATTGTTCCTCACTCTCTCTTACCTCATCTCCTAATCTCCCTCCCTTTTCCACTATGCACTAGCTCCACTGGACTTGCTATACTTGAAACACAATATTTATGCTCAGAATTCTTGCTCTTTCTCTCTTCAAACACTACTCAGCCATATTAATCTTACCAGACATACGCCAAAAACCAAATTCACTGCCTTCAAGTTGTATCTGACTCATAGCAACCCCTCCTTGGGGTTCCGAGGCAGTATCACTACAGAAGTAGATTGCCCGATCTTCCTTCTGAGGAGTGGCTGGTGGGTTTGAACTGCCAGGCTTCTGGTTAGCAGTCAAATGCCTTAGGCACTACTCCACTGGACTTACTAGGCCCTAAAATATGTTGGACAAGTTTTTAATAAACCTCTGTGGTAGTTAAGGTTATGAGTTAACTTGGCTGGGCCTGGTTTTGAGTGGCTGGGCAGTTGGATGTAGTTATTCCTTATGATGAGACTGGTAATCAACTCCATGGTGGAATGTACTGTGAGCAGCTGAATAGCTGTCTTAGGGATGTGGTCTGCTTGCAGTGTATAACAAGATGCTTTGAGAAAGGTCTTGAGCTTTTTGGCACATCTGGATCCTGCATTTGGCTGAGTAGTCATCAGTGAGTGGTCTGCCAGGTTGTCTGCTGATCTTGGGACTATTTCTGGACTTGAACTAGTGGTCTGCCATGTTGCTTGATAATCTTTGGACAGTGCCATTTTACTTATCCACCTTGAGTTTGTCAGCCTCAGCAGTCAGCAACTGTCTGAGTGAAGAGAAGCCTGCAGCTCCAGTGGGCTGGGACCAAGAGGCAGAGCTGAAGCTAAGGCTGAAGGGCCTTCACCTAGCCTCTAAAGTTTACACTCTGAACTCAGACTTCTAGCTTCCAAAACTGTAAGGGAATAAATCCCTGATTGTTAGAGCCAACCACCCATTTGTGGTATTTTCTGTTAGGGCAGCACTAGAGAGCCAAAATATTCCCCAAAGGACAGACCTCAAACTCTGTCAAGTCCACATGCATTGCTCCTTTCTCTGAATTCCTAGGACATTTTATTCTGGGAATCCCACCATTTGATGATGGATCACTGCTCTGCTGGCCTATCCTTATTCATTTCATTTATGATGACCTGTTATTACAAAAAAGCAATGTCTTCCTTGATAACTGGATCCAAGCTTTTTGCTTGAGTTATATTCTTCCCCAACTCCATGTGCAACAGCAAATTCTGATTTGTGCCCTTGATTAGTAGAAGGTAGGACCCAGCTATGTATGTATGTGTGAATTAATTACTTCATTTACTACACCTTGGCAGAGCCAAGGCCTGCTGTGGGTAGAACAGTGGTTATGATATAGTCTCTGTTCTCCAGAAGCTTGCCTTCTAGTAGGGAGTTTTAACCTTACACATCAGAATCATGATGAGTTAAAAAAATTTAAATACAGATGGACATATGCCCATGCTCATATCTCTATAGATAGCTATCTAGAACTCCATCCATTACTCATTGCACTATGTTGTCCTTATTTATTTTTCCCATCTTTTATGAAAAAAAAAAAAAAGTGAGTGTTTTCAGCTCACTTACAGATATTGAGGAGTGTAGCTTATACTTGTGCCTATATTTATAACTGTAAGTTTTAGAAATGTTGTTGTTGCTGTTATGTGCTGTCGAGTCAGCCCCAACTCATAGAGACCCCTCTTTGGGTTTCCAAGGCAGTATCACTACAGAAGTAGGATTGCCCAACTTTCCTTCCGAGGAGTGGCTGGTGGGTTTGAACCACCAGCCTTCTGGTTAGCAGTCAAGTGCCTTAGGCACTATGCTACCAGAGCTCCTAAGTTTTAGAAATAGGGGCACATGAATTAGAGATCTCTTGAACCTGCAATTGTGTTTAGGACTGAGTATCCTTAATATGCTGAAAGTAACTGTACTTTATGCCTTAACTTTCTCTCCTTCTCTTTCTACAGTGACTTAAGTTCTTGCCAGATTTAGAAACCCTCCCTTCATGGTGGTCATTCAGAAACTTTCTCAATCAAGAATGACTCATGGGTTGCTGCCCACAGTCCAGACTTTATGTATTCAGTCTTGAGTGTATCAGGAGTAGTTCTTAATCACTTTTGAAATAGACCATCTGGGAGCAGAAGTCCAGCTATGGGGTGGGAAAAGTAAATACCAAGAAAGTTACTGTGCTTGAAAAAGGAACAGTGACTTCTCCCAGGCATTGCAAGTCAGCAGGAGCTCCCAACACCAAGCAAGAGCCTTGAACCCTGAGAGGACAAAAAGGCCGAGGTTTGCTCTGTGTTCAGCTGGTCTGAGGCACAGGCTTCCTCCTCGGTGGCCTTTGTAACCTGAATAAGGAAGAGGGAGCGATTTGCTTCAAGGCCAGCCTTTAATTCACCGCCTGAATGAAAGACCAGGACACACCTGATCTATTTAGTCTCTAGCAGCTTCTTTCAAATCACAAACAAGCTCATCATTTTCACTGTGTTTCCATCTCTCTGTGTAAATTTCCATCACAATAGCTGCCCTGCTTTTATAAAACTAGGAACAATTTGATAGTCCAGATAAAGGGGGAACCCTTTGAAAGAGGACACCCACTGAAACAGCATCTTTGTCAAAGGGGCACATTTTCTTGGTACATGATCTCTTCAGAGGAGAGTCCAGCACAGGGAAATATGATAACGACTCCAAATGGTCATTTCTGTACATTGGGATAATGAGTTTTAAAGAGATGGCTGAAGAGCTGTTGGAAAGCCAGAACATGCCCACCAGCTAGGCAATGAGCCATATGCTTAGCCATGAACAGGGAAGAGAAAAGGGAGTGTGTGTGCCATGGAACTGGGGAAGAAATACTAAGGCCAAAGAGTCATCCAGTTTGGAGGGAAAACACAGGCTTTCCCAGAGTCTGAGAGCATTAGACATCATGTTCATAAGTTTTAAACCTAATTAATTTCTAAAACTGAGAAGAAAAGCAATTCTAACTTATATTCTTTGGGACAGTGAGTCTCAATTTGTTCTACATCAGAATCACAAGGGAGCATGAGTACTTGTGAAAATATAAATTTCCTAGTTCCACCTTCATTCCCCTATCTTTTCCTGAAAGGGAGAGGATGGAGAAGTAATTCCAATAGATAATACCTCATGTAATTCTGCTATATATAATTGAGAAAATGCCACTTTAAGAATCATTAATCCGCAATCAGAACAGGGAGACAAATTAGTAATCCTTGCTTTGCTCCATGGTGTGTACCTTCTATGGAACAGTTAAGTAACAGTACAATAAAAGTTCATAATTTCAGATTGAGAATCCCTGGGTTGTGCAGAGTTACATGCTTGGCTGTTAACTGAAAGTCTGAAAGTTCAAGTCCACCCAAAAGCTTTTCAGAAAAAAGGCCTGTTGATCTACTTTTGAAAAATCAACTATTGAAAACTCCGTGAGTCCAAATAACTACTTGATGACAACTGGCTTTTGTTGTTGTTGTTGTTAAGGTTTAGAGAACAGTCTGAGAGGATTTTGAAAAATAAAATGCTTAAAGCAATTGTATCATTTTTTTTTTTATTCCATTGTAACCTGGAACTTCCTACCAGATCTTCAAAGCTAAGCAATACTAAACCTGCCTAGTTGAAGATGCCAATGTTCATGGCCTTGAGTTCCCATGTGGAAAGTGATGAGATTAAAAAAAAAAAAAAAAGTGATCACCAGAATGAACAAGAAGAGTTCTCCCCTTTTGCTTTGGGATTTCTACTATTTTTACATCTTCTGCGTCTGATGCTTTTGGACAATGTTTCTGCAGAGGCAGGGGCATGAAGGAGGCTGAAACTGAGTGAGCAAAGTGTTTGCAGGAATGGAAAGGATGGCAGCAGAGTCGTGAAGCTAGAGGAGTTCAAGTCTGGGGTAAAGGGAACACGGAAAGTAGGGAGGAAGAAGTGGGGAAAATACCTTATAGAAGATAGATTCATCAAGAAGGAAAATTACTTAGTGACTTAGTTCTTTTCTGAAGGTTCTTTTTTGGAGGGCTAAAGGCAAACCTCATACACAAAAAAAAAGACAAGAATGCACATGGCCTGCCTGTTCTTGCTTCTCGGCTTCTCATGCTTTACACTGGCTTTCAGAAATCAAAAATGTTGCCACTAGAGATTAAACCAAAAACCAAAATCACGGCTGTTGAGTCAATTTGACCCATAGCGACACACGTTGGGTTTCTGAGGCAGTATCACTATGGAAGTAGATTACCTAATCTTCCTTCCAAGGAGTGGCTGGTGGGTTTGAACCACCAGCCTTCTGGTTAGCAGTCAAATTCCTTAGGCATTACACCACCAGAGTTCCTCACTAGAGATTAGGGCTTAGGAATTGGTTTCACAAGGGTCTATGTGGAAAATGGGAGCTCTGGTGGCATATTGCCTAAGGCATTTGACTGCTAACCAGAGGCTGGTGATTCAAACACACCAACCACTCTTTGGAAGGAAGGTTGGGCAATCTGCTTCCGTAGTGATACTGCCTCAGAAACACAAAGAAGGGTCGCTATGAGTCAGACCTGACTCGATGACAGTGAGTTTGGTTTCGGTTTGGTATGTGGAAAATAGGCCTTGGTGATAAAAATAACACCAGAGACTGCCTGATAGGATTTTGCAAGACCAACAACTTATTCATTGCAAATACCTTTTCTCAACAACATAAAGGAACTCTGATAGTGCAGTGCCTAAGGCACTTGACTGCTAACTGGAAGCTGGCGGTTCAAACCTACCAGCCACTCCTCCGATGGAAAGGTAGACAATCTACTTCCGTAGTGATATCACCTTGGAAATCCAAGGAAGGATTGTTATGAGTCAGGTCCGACACAATGGCACATAACCACCCCAAAAACAAATGCATGTAGAACTCACAGACGGAATATACAGGGATCAAATAGACTGCATCTGTGGAAAGAAGCAATGGAGAAGTTCAATATTATCGCTCAGAACAAGACTAAGAGTTGACTGTGGGACAGATCATCTGTTGCTCATATACAAATTCAAGTTGAAACTGAAGAAAATTAAAATAAGTCCACAAGAGATAAAGTACTACTTTGATTATATCCCATCTATATTTAGGGACTATCTGTTACATAGATTTGACACATTCAACACCAATGACTGAAGACCAGATGAGTTGTGGAAAACATTAAGAACATCATACATGAAGAAAGCCAACGGTCATTAAAAAGACAGGAAAAAAAAGACCAAAATGGATGTCAAAAGAGATTCTAAAACTTGCTCTTGAAAGGAAAGTAGCTAAAATGAATGGAAGAAATGATAGTGTAAAAGAGATGAACAGAAGATTCAAAGGGCAGCTCAAAAAGACAACGTGAAGTATTATAATGAAATATGTGAAGACCTAAAATTGGTAAACAGAAAGGGAAGAGCATGCTCAGCATTTCTTAAGATGAAAGAACTGAAGAAAAAATTCAAGTCTAGAGTTGAAATACTGAAGGATTCTATGGGCAAAATATTGAGCAATGTAGGAAGCATCAAAAGAAGATGGAAGATTCGAATACACAGAGTCTCTGTACCAAAAAGAATTGGTCGATGTTCATCCATGAGAAGAGATAGCATATAATCAAGAACCAATGGTATTGAAGGAAGAAGTCCAAGCTTCCCTGAAGGAATTGGCAAAACACAAGACTTTGGGATTTGATGAAACACCCATTGAGATGTTTCAACAAATGGATGCAGCACTGGAGTCATTCATTTATGCCAAGAAATTTGGAGACAGCTACCTGACAAACAGACTAGAAAATATCCATGTTTGTGCCCATTCCAAAGAAAGGTGATCCAACAGAATGCAGAAATTATTGAACAATATCATTAATATCACAGAGAAGTAAAATTTTGCTGGAGATAATTAAAAAATGTTTGCAGCAGTATATTGATAGGGAACTTCCAGAAATTTAAGCTGGATTCAGAAGAGAGCATAGAAGGAGGAATATCACTGCTAATGTCAGGTGGATATCAGCTGAAGGCAAAGGATACCAGAAAGATGTTTACCTGTATTTTACTGACTATAAGAAGACATTCTACTGTGTGGATCATAACAAATTATGGATAACATTATGATGAATGGGAATTCCAGAGCACTTAGTTGTGTTCCTTAGGAACCTGTACATAGTAATTCAAACTGCATGGTTTAAAATCAAGAAGGGTATGCATCAGGGTTGTATCTTTTAACCATATGTTTTCAATCTGTATGCTGAGCAATAATCTGAGAAGCTGAACTATATGAAGAAGAACGTGACGTCAGGATTGGAGGAAGATTCATTAACAACCTGCAATATGTAGATAACATAACCTTGATTGTTGAAAGTGAAGATGACTTGAAGTACTTACTGATGAAGATCAAAGACTTTAGTATGGATCACACCTCAACATAAAGTAAACAAAAATCCTCACAACTGGACCAATAAGCAATATCATAATAAATGGAGAAAAGATTGAAGTTGTCGGGAATTGTCAAGAAATCAGATTTTGTATTGTGCTGGGCTAATCTGCTGCAAGGGACCTCTTTAAAATGTTAAAGGGCAGAGATGTTACTTTGAAGCCTAAGGTGTTCCTGACCCACACCATGGCATTTTCAATAGGCTCATAGGCATGTGAAAGGTAAACAATGAATAAAGACCAAAGAAGAACGGATGCATTTGAATTGTAGTGTAGTAAAAATATGATGGACTGCCAGAAGAATGAACAAATTCATGTTCAAAAAAGGGCTCCTTAGATGCAACAATGGTCAGACTTCATCTCACATACTTTGCTCATGTTGTCAGAAGGGATCATTCCCTGGAGAAGGATGTCATACTAGGTAGAGAGTCAGTGAAATAGAGAAAGACCCTCAAGGAGATGGATTGACTCAGTGGCTACAATGATGGGCTCAAGCAAAGCAGGGATTGTAAGGATGGTGCAGGAACAGGCATTGTTTCATTCTGTTTTGCATGGCATCTCTATGAGTTGGAGCCAACTCCTTGGCACCTTACAACAACAAGAACTTATGGAAACAAGTACAAAGCCCTGTTTCCGTCTAACAAGTTCTCTCACCCCAGGCAGTGTTCTTTGTTCCTATTGGAGCCCAGCTGATGGGATGTTTAAGCACACAGCTGCTAACCCAAAACCGACAGTTCAATCCCAATCTCACCTAGCAGTTTTGGAAGGAAAAAAAAAAAAAAAAACCTCTATGAACCATTCTGTTCTGTCACATGGGATCCCCATGAGTCAGAATTGACTGGACAGCACTTAACAACACTGCATTTTAGAAGAAGATTTACCTTTCAACTCAGATGTTCCATTTCCCTTACTACATTTGCTGGCTTAATAATATTTAGTTCCTTTAAAGTTGGCAATCCTGAGGGGTTCATGATTAATAAACTCTGTTTACTTACTTTCTACTTTCTTACCTTATATGTTTGAGTTAGTTCCCCCTCTGGTCCATAAACAAACACACAAACAAACAAAAACAAACTCCCTGCTGTCAAGTCAGTCCTGACTCATTGCAACCCCTCCTTGGGTTTCCGTATCTCTACAGAAGTAGATTGCCCAGTCTTCCTTCCGAGCAGTGGCTGGTGGGTTTGAACCACCAGCCTTCTGGTTATCAGTTAAATGCCTTAGGCACTAAGCCACCAGAGCTCCCCACTGGTCCATAGATTTCTTAAAATACCAATACTGATATTGAACAAAAGTTTAGAGATCATTTTCATAAATAATATCAAATGTACCCTTAGACTGTCCAGCTCCTCCAGCCACCAAGGGTTTGAGGAGGAGCCCTAGGCATGAAGAGTGAGCTGTAAAACTCTCTAGGAGCTCCTCAGGCTACAGAATGACCTTTCTGCTGATTTTTAACCAGAAGGTCCTCAGGCTACCAACTCAGCTGTTCTAGCTTCAAAGGCCTTTGCCTGGTCTGGAACTGGTCTCCCAAGACTCTGTGGATTCTTGGGATGCTTTATCCTTTCATTGGTCAACCAACAGTTACCAAGCATGCATTACCTTCCTGCACTTGCAGGCCCAGCTTCTGAAGAGATTATGACTGGTGGCCATTTGAATGAATGAATACACGTCTGCTTGTCCTTTCTTGCCTCGGAGGCTCTTATTTTAGTGATTTCTCTTCTCTATCCAGGAAGGTGGCTGTGTGTCACCTCTGTTTTTTCTGCAGACCTCTCAGGGTTTGAGGGCTCAGCCTCCCTGCCTCCCTCTTATATCAAAGTCTCCAATATGTTAACAAATAAAGTTGCCAAAGCAGACAAACACAAGTTGTGGCATGATTTTTATATTGACATTTAAGAAGTTGGTGCTTTGAGAATTGCTATATTTTATTGATTTACATACACAACAAAAATATGATTGGTAAATATTTGGCTGATATGAAATATCCAAAATTTTGTTTATTTTGTCACATCAGAAAAGTAATATAACTCTAGTAAAGAAATATAACTTTAAACATTTGATAAAGCAGAACAGCATAACAATTATGATTTAAATAATTGCTATTTTCTATTCATAGTCTATCAGTTTAATTCTAAAAGTAGACTAGAAATGCCCCATCACAGAAGGAAGTGTCACACGATATAAATGTGCTAATCACAAGATAATTGAATAAACTGTAGAAAATATTAATTTATAGCACATTAGAAGCAGTCTGGCCTGGTAATTTAAAATTGAATAATGACATCTTTTCATCCTTTCACTGTATCTCTGCTACCACCAAAAGGCTGAAATTGAGGCCCTTAGTGATTGTGTGGCAAGGGAAAAATGAGCTATTGCTCTCCAGGGATCTCTGGTGGTGTAATAGTTAAAGCACTTGGCTGCTAATCAAAAGGTCTGTGGTTCAAACTCACCAGCTATTCTGCAGGAGAAAGATGAGGCAGTATGCTTCTGTAAAGATTTACTGCCTTGGAAACCCTATGAGACAGTTCTGTTCTGTCCTATAGGGTTGTTATGAGTTAAAATCAACTCGATGGCAGTGGATTTGGTCTTTGGCTCTCCTCTCCTTTCCCACAATAGCATCCTAACAGGTCCCGGCAGCACACAGCCCACTCCTCTAGAATGTTGCAGCCAAGTGTAACATGGCAATAACTGGTTGCATAATGTCTACAGTGTTATAACTTTATCTGTGGCAGAGATATGTCCTAGCAGAGAAGCATGGGCTTTGGACCAGAAGATATCGTGGAAACTCTTTGAATGTCAGTGCTCTGCCCATCTCCCTGGCTCCCTTTAGACTTAGATTTGCAAGCTGCTCTGCTCTTAGTGTCCCCTCATCCCAACAACTAGACCCTATTTTCCCTCAGACTGCTGGACCCAATTTGCCAGTAGAACAGGAAGTTCCCCTAGGGGACATGCTTATCCAAGGACCGACTTAAAACAGAACCCACTACTATCAAGTCAATTCTCACTCATAGCAACCCCCATTGAGTTTCCAAGGCTGTAAATCTTTACAGAAGTAGATTGCTTCATCTTCCTCCCATGGAGCAGCTGGTGAGTTTGAACTGATTTTCTGGTTAGGAGCCACATGCCTTACCCACAGTCCTTAACCAAGGAGGTGACCCCAGGTATATTGCCCCCTCCCCATTAGGTCAATTTTGAGACACACATTGTTCGTAGAGCTCTTCATGGGACTTTCCTTGACATTGCACTTTTACTTGGCCTACTTCCCTTCCTGTTCCCACTTCCCTACTCCCTTGCCAGTTTTTTTAGGAATCTTTCCCAATAAATCACTTTCACAAAAATCCTTGTCTCACAGTTGGCTTCTGGGAATTCCAACCTATGACAGGAGCTTACTTGTGTTCCTCACTGTGTGTGACCTTGCACAATTTAATGATTCTCTTTGGACTCACTTCTTTATCTGTAAAATTGAAACAGAAACACCTATCTTAGGCAGCTATTTTAAGAAAGACATAGTTGCAATAGATCTTAGTTGTTGTTAATCTCTCTCCCACTCCAAAGCCAAAGGCTCACTCACTCCTGCCAGTGGCAATATTCTCCATGGTTGGAGCATGGAGTGGGGAAGAGGGAACTATAAAAGCTGGAATCAAGAAGTAGGACCAGTTCTGTTGACCTACACCTGAGGCCATGACTTTCAAAGTGAATGGAGCTGAGTGATTCAACTATGTTTTTGGGTTTTTTTAGAAAAACTGTAGCACAAAATGGAGATATAAGAACATGATTTGGTGTACAGATCTCAGGAGGTTTTGGTTTTGATTTTTAACCGCAGTATCCTGATTGTCAGGGAGCCCTGGCTGCTAACTGAAAGATCTATAGTATGAACCTACCAGTTAGTCCATGGAAGAAAGATGTAGCAGTTTTCTTCCATAAGCATTATAGCCTAGGAAACCCTATGGGGCAGCTCTATTCTGTCCTTTAGGGTTGCTGTGAGTTGGAACTGATTTGATGGCAATGTCTTTGTCTTGTGGGGTTTTATCCTGACTGAGGAAATCTTGCATGGTTTTTCACAGGGTTTATTTCAAAAAGAGAAGTCCTGCCTCATTCAGGCCTATCACTGTGTTTTGCAGCCTGTTTGGAGCCCAAGAGTTAGTGACAGGTTGTCAGTGCCAGGGTTATCATGGGGAACGCTTGGCCAGAATGAGAATCAAATGGCCCTATATTCAGGAAACTTACAGAATGTCTGATCTTATGTGCAAAATCTGGTAGGAAAATTCAAGTGATTCATTTCCTTTTTCTCAAGCCAAAGCTCTATAGGGACCTAACAGTGCAGGACCCAGTCTCATGCTTCTGTCCCTAGTCATTTTCATTTTTCTCTGACTCCTTCATTTTACTTACTTCATTCTTCCTAGATAGAGAATAAAATTCTCTTAAGTCAACTGCCCTATGTATCTATTCTCTGGGGTCTTAGAAATCTGTTTTGGGTTGCTACCCAACTACTGAAAAATTCCCCTCTACTTTTAATTGTAAATGCAGATGGTGTAAGTAATAATTTAAAATGAGTCAGCGATGACCTGTGTTATGGATTGAATTGCATCCCCCGTGAAAGATACGTTAAAGCCCCAACCCCTGAGCCTGTGAATGTGACCTTGTTTGGAGCTAGGATTTTTTTTTTTTTTGTTATCAGTTAAAATAATGAGGTCATATAGGAGTAGAATGGGTTTTAGTCTTAATCCCTTCTGAATAGTGTCATATAAAAGGAGAGAATAGACATGGAGACAGAGACACACGGGGGAAGACAGATACCACATGGTGACAGAGATGGAAGCATCAAAGGAATGCCAAGGATCACCAGCAACCTCCAGAAAGTAGAAAAGAGGCACGGTATTTTGTTCTGGCAACCCTAGGAGAATAAGGCAGTCTGTTAAGATTAGATGTATTGGGCAGACAAGATGGTGTTCAGGATAGCTGAGGTCAAAGATAAGAAGTGGGGCTTACTATAGTGGGAAAGAGTTATCTGTTTATAAGCAGTGAGGCTGGCCGAGCAAAGTACCTGAATGAGCAACTTACCTGAATGTAGTGAGCCATCTCAGAAACAGTTTTGGCTTGATACTGGCAGCAGAGGCCAAAGAGCACACTACAGTCTTTGTTCCCTCAAGTGCCAACAGCTAAGAAAACCAGCCCTTTCTGGCCTTGGAGGGAGCAGTGAGGAAAAAGGAGAGGAACAAGTTGTCTAACTCGACTAAGACTGTGACCATTAACAAGTGTTTATATGTCAGCAAAAGGCCTCCTTCCCTGAACAAAGCTCCAGGTTTTTACAGCCAAAATCTCCCTGAAGGAAATCTCCAATTAAACAGGAACTGGGGCAGTTTGGAACAGACTCCTTCCATCTAGAATTCTCCTCTTGAAAATGATCTCTGAGGACTTGTAACCTCTGTAGTATATGTACCAAAACCTGTTTCCAGTGGGTGGATTCTGACTCCTAGTGACTCTACAGGACACAGTAGAACTGCTCCCACAGTGCTTCCAAGGCTGTAAATCTTTATGGAAGCAGACTGCCACATCTTTCTCCTGTGGAGTAGCTGGTGGGTTCGAATTACTGACCTTTTGATTTGTAGCCAAATGTTTTAACCACTGCACCATCAGAGTTCCTTCTATGAATCTATAGTATATCATTCTCAAAATTTATCTCACTTGAGCCCTCTAGGTAGGGAGGGACTTAAAATATACAGTGGCTGCAACAGTGGACCTGAGCATACCAACAATTGTTAAGATTTTTGTACTTGAAGTCATCATGAGTCAAAGCCAACTTGAAGGCAACTAACAACAACAAGGAAAGTATATTTCTGCCCTCGAGGGAGCTCTGGTGGTGTAGTGCCTAAGGCATCTGACTGCTAACCAGAAGGCTGGCAGTTCAAACTCACTAGCCACTCCTTGGAAGAAAGACTGGGTAATCTATTTCAGTAGAGATACACCTTGGAAACCCAAGGAGGGGTCGCTATGAGTTGAATCAACTCGATGGCAATGAGTTTGGTTTTTTTGTTTTTAAGGAGGGATGTTCCAGATAATCCTTTCTGGAGAGAGAAACTGAAGAGCATGGGGATAGGGCTTTGTTCCCAAGGGCAGGATAGGTGGTGGCAGAGAACAAAGTGCGGGGAAGCCTTTGTTTAGAGCAGAACTGTGTGTCTCCTTCCCCCCAGACCTTGACTCCAGGACTCATGCTTCAGAGAAAGATTACAGACCAGCAGCCTGACTTGCCTTTCCCCCTCACCATGAGGATTAAGTATTTAGTTTCACGTCACAACTCCTAAAGTGCATCTGAGATGCACACCATCTTCTAGGGCTAGAGTCAGGGCAAAGAAGGGTCAACAAGAGCAAAGTAAAAACCAGAAGAGGTTTTCTATTTCCTCCAAGGACATTAATAAAGGGAGCACTGTTGCCAAAGGATATAATAATGAATGTCAATTACCCCTGGAAGCAGATCTCGTGTTACTAAACCTGATGCTGTGTGGAAGCCACTCATAACCCTCTGCACCCCTGTATATACACAGCACGCACTGCACCTGTCAGATCACTCTGTTTGCCCAAAACATTAACTGGCCCTTCCTTTGTTCCTTCTAATCACTACTAATCCTATGTATTGTCAAGTCCCTCCCTAGTTTATTTCCCAGGGCACCTATTTGTTGTTATTATATCATGTTTTTCATGGAAACATGGCACGTGGGTAGGCAGGGATTACTTCCTGCTTCCTGGACTTTCATGTATCCACCCTGACTATGCCGGCTCTTATGTGAACCTTCTTTTACTTGCTTATATGAAGACACCTGTTTGGTGAGTAGCATGTTTGAGCAAATAATTCTTATCTATTAACTGAGCATGAATAGAAATGTCCCATATTGCCCTCAAGCTGAGGAACTGGTTACTGCCATGCAGGGAATATGACTGCCAAACAAGAAACACAACTAAACCCACTGCAGTTGAGTTGATTCCAACCATGATGACCCCATGTGTCCGAGTGGAACTGTGCTCCAAAGGGTCTTCAGTGGCTGATTTCAGGAATAGATTCTCAGGCCTTTCTTCCAAGGTGCCTCTGGCTGAACTCAAACCTCCAACCTTTTGGTTAGCAGCCAAGCATGTTAACTGTTCACACTATCCAGTGCCTCCCGTAAAAAAGGCAACATCATTTGTTTTATGTCCTGATTTGGAGTAAGTAGGGAGGAAATTGGCATAGTAGTTCTGCATAACTAGTTTCTCCATTAGCTACTATGTAAGTAACCCCATAGGAGGATGCTATGGACATGTCAGAATTTCTGAAGTTTGATCTTACCAATGCACTAATTTCTCCCTTTCAACATGCTGACTTGGAACTTTGTTAACATGTGCTAAGTACAGTACATATATTATTGAAAATGATAAAATCAAATGTCTGCCCTTGGCAAAGATTGTTACATAAGAAGTTGAAAATATTTCTGATAATGCCCAACACAGACATAATTTACTGGGGACTGAATAAATTAAAGAGCAGAAAATGTGGGAAGACAGAGAAATGCAAGTATTAAATGATACTTGTAATCCATGTTCCCCTAATCCATTGCTGCTTAATAAATCATCTCAAAAGTTAAGGGCAGAAAGCAACCACCATTTTATAATACAGATTCTGTAGGGAGGGAAGGAATTTGGATACTACACAGTGAAAAAAAAAAAAAACAAGAAAACAATGCCATTAAGTCGTTTCAACTCATAGTGACCCTCCTTGGATTTCTGAGGTGGTATCTCTATGGAAGTAGATTGCCCAATCTTCTTTCTGAGGAGTAGCTGGTGGGTTTGAACCACCAGTGTTTTGGTTAGCAGTCAAATGCCTTAGGCACTATGCCACCAGAGCTCCCATAGCACACAGTGGGAGGACTCAAATAGCTGGGAGTGACTAGAATAGACAGGAACATGAATCATTTGGAAACTTCTTTCCTCAAATCACTGGTGCCTGGGCTGGGATGACTGGAAGAGGAGGCTTAACTAGAATTCTCCACCAAATTACCTACAAATGATTCTTTATGTGTTTCAGAAGTCTGTTGTTAAGTGCTGTCGAGTCACCTCTGACTCATAGTGACCTTATTTATAGCAGAACGAAATACTGCCTGATTCTGTGCCAACCCCACAATCCTTGCTACACCTGAGCCCATTGTTGCAGCCACTGTGTCAATCCATCTCATTGAGGGCCTTCCCCTTTTTCATTGTCCCTCCACTTTACCAAGCATGATATCCTTCTCCAGGGAATGGTCCCTTCTGCAACATGACCAAAGTAGGTGAGATGAAGTCTGGCCATTCTCGCTTCCAAGGAGCATTCTGGCTGCACTTCTTCCAGGGCTGATTTGTTAGTTCTTTTAGCAGTCCATGGTACTTTCAGCATCTTCACCATCACCACAACTCAGAAGTGTCGACTCCTCTTTGGTCTTCTTTTCACATTGTTCAGCTCTCATATGCGTATGAGGTGACTGACAATACCATGGCTTGTGTCAAGATCACCTCAGCCTTCGAGAAAACATCTTTGCTCTTCAGCCCTTGATAGAGGTCCTTTGCAGCAGATTTGCCCAGTGCTACATGACCTCTGATATCTTGGCTGCTGCTTCCATCAGTGTTGATTGTAGAACCAAGTAATATGAAGTCTTTGACAACATCAATCTTTTCTCCATTTATCATGATGCTGCTTATTGGTCTTGTTGTGAGGATTTTTCTTTTCTTTATACTGAGATGTAATCCATACTGCAGACTACAGTCTTCAATCTTCATCAGTAAGTGTTTCAAGTCATTCTCACTTTCAGCTAGCAAAGTTGTGTCATCTGTATAACGCAGGTTGTTAATGAGTTTTCTTCCAATCCTGAAGATTGTTCTTCTTCATATAGTCCAGCTTCTTGGATTATGTTTGTTCAGCATACAGATCAAACAAGTATGGTGAAAGGATACAACGCTGACACTCCCTTCTTGATATTAAACCATGAAGTGTCCCCTTGTTCTGTCCTAATGACAGCCTCCTGGTCTACGTACAGGTTCCTTGTGAGCACAATTAAGTGTTCTGGAATTCCATTCTTCTCAATGTTATCCATAATTTGTTATGATCCACACAATCAAATGCTTTCGCATAGTCAATAAAACACAAGTAAACATCTTTCCTTTATTCTTTCCTTTGAGCCAAGATCCATCTGGCAGCAGCAATGATATCTTTCATTCCACATCCTCTTCTGAATCAAGTTTGCATTTCTGGAAGTTCTCTGTCAATATATTGCTGCAATCTTTCTGAATTATCTTCAGTAAGATTTTACTTGCATGTGATATTAATGATATTGTTAGATAATTTCCACATTCTGTGGGATCCCCTTTCTTTGGAATGGGTACAAATATGGATCTCTTCCAGTCAGTTGACCAGGTGGTTGTCTTCCAAATCTCCTGGCATAGCCAAGTGAGTGCTTCTAATGGGACATCCATTTGTTGAAACATCTCAATGGGTATTCCATCAATTCCTGGAGCCTTGTTTTTGTCCACTTCCCTCCGTGCAGCTTTGACTTCTTCTTTCAATACCATTGGTTCTTGATCATATGGCATCTCCTGAAATGGATGAATATCAACTAATTCTTTTTGATACAGTGACTGTGTATTCCTTCCATCTTCTTTTGATGTTTCCTGCATCATTTCAATATATTGCCCATAGAATCTTTCAATATTGCAATTCGAGGCATACATTTCCTCTTTAGTTCTTTCAGCTTGAGAATTCCCAAGTGTATTTTTTCCGTTTTGGCTTTCCAATTCCATGTCTTTGCACATTTCATTATAATAATTGATTTTAGTTTCTCGAGCTGCTCTTTGAAATCTTCTGTGTAGCTCTTTTATCTTGTCATTTCTTCCATTTGCTTTAGCTACTCTTCATTCAAGGGCAGGTTTCAGAGTTTCTTCTGACATCCATTTTGTTCTTTCTTCCTTTCCTGTCCTTTTAGTGATCTCTTGCTTTCTTCATGAATGATGTTCTTGATGTAATCCCACAATTCTGGTTTTTGGTCATTGGTGCTCAATGCATCAAATCTATTCTTTCCATGGTCTCTAAATTCAGGAGAGATATATTCAAGGTCATATTGTGGTTCTCATGGACTTGTTTTAATTGTTCAAAAACTTCAATTTGAACTTGTAAATGAGCAGTTGATGGTCTGTTCCACACTCAGCTCCTGGCCTTGTTTTAGTTGAAGATACTGCATTTCTCCATTGCCTCTTCCCACAGATGTAGTCAATCTGATTCCAGTGTACTCCATCTGGTGAAGTCTACATGTATAGCCACCATTTGTGTTGTTGAAAAAAGGTATTTGCAATGAATAAGTCCTTGTTGTTGTTGTTGTTGTTATGTGCCATCGAGTCGGCCCTGATTCATAGCGACCCCTCCTTGGGTTTCCGAGGCAGTATCACTACGGAAGTAGGATTGCCCAACCTTCCTTCTGAGGAGTGGCTGGTGGGTTTGAACCGCCAGCCATCTGGTTAGCAGGCAAGTGTCTTAGCCACTATGCTACCAGAGCTCCTGAATAAGTCCTTGGTCTTGCAAAATTCTATCATGCGATCTCCAGCATTATTTCTATCTCCAAAGCCAAATTTTCCAACTACCATTGAGTCTTCTTTGTTTCCAGCTTTTGCATTTCAGTCATCAGTGATAATCAGCACATCTCAATTACATATTTGGTCAATTTCAGACTGCAGAAGTTGGTAAAAATCTTCATTTTCTTCATCTTTGGCTTTGGTGGTTGGTACATAAATTTGAATAATAGTAGTATTAACTGGCTTTCCTTGTAGGTGTATAGATATTATTCTATCACTGACAGCACTGTACTTCAGGATAGATCTTGAAACATTATTTCTGATGATGAATGTCATGCCATTCCTCTTCAATTTGTCATTTCTGGCACAGTAGATCATATGGCTATCTGATTCAAAATGGCCCAAATCAGTCCATTTCAGCTCACTAATGCCTAGGATATCAACATTTATGCATTCCATTTCATTTTTGACTACTTCCAATTTTCCTAGATTCATGCTTTGTACATTCCATGTTCTGATTATCGGTGGATGTTTGCAGCTGTTTCTTCTCATATTGAGTCATCCCACTTCAGCAAATGGAGGCCCCCAAAGCTCTATTTTATCCATATCATTAAGACTCTACTTTGATGTGGCAGCTCTTTTTCAGTCAAATTTTAAGTGCCTTCCAACCTGAGGGGCTTGTCTTCTGGCACAGTATCGGACAATGTTTCAGGGCTATTCATAAAATTTTCCAGGAATATATCAGACAGTGTTTCACTACTATTTTTAAGGTTTTCACTGGCCAACTCTCTGAGAAGTGGATGGCCTCTTCCTTCTTCTCAGTCTGCCTCTGTCTGGAACCTCTACCAAAACCAGTCGACCATGGGCACCCCTGCTGGCACAGCCTCCAGACTCACAGTAACATGTAATCCATCACAGTATGACAATCTGACAGACAAGCTTGTCTCCCTTAGCTGTTCCAACTGCTCTGCTCACTTCCTGGGCTTCCCCTTACCTGTTCTGGCCACTGGCCCTGTCTGCTGTTGCTCCCTGCTGCCTTGGGGGCTGTCCCCAGACCTCCTTACCTGTTCCGACTGCTGGCCTTGTGTGCCAGGAAGTCCACTCTGCTGTCTCTTGTACATGACTCCTCATTATACTGCTTCTGCTGCCACCGCCACCACTTGTTGTCTTGCCACTGCTTCTTGCTGTCTCTCAACATCTGTGATGTTACAGCTCTCTTTCTCTGTCTCATGAGTCTAGGAGGTTCTCAGATCAGGGGTCATGGGTCCAGAGAATGCATTCCAGAAGTCTAAGAGTAAATATTTCAGAGACAAAGTGGAAGTTACATAACCTTTTATGACTTAATCTCACTTTGGAAGTCACATACTATCAGTTCTATTATACAAGTCTTAGTCAAAGCAGACACCAACCCACCAGATTTATGGATAGAAAAAATTTGTGGCCTTATTTTTAAAAGGAAGAATCACCTCCCTTTGGCATGTTTAGGAGGGGAAGGCTATCTCAATTCAGCTCCCACCTTGTCCACTTAAGAGTCAAGTTTTCCTCCATAAAGTGTGTTCTTCCCAGTTCAGTTGTAGGTTATTACTCCCTTGTTGATGATCTTGGTTTCTAATAATGGATTATGGTTCCTATGTCAAAATTCTGTTTCTTCCAAAAGGATCTCCACAGAGAGGGTGGGTAACATAAGTGTACATATGGTGGTTGTTTAAATGCACAAGTGGGAAGAAGAATCAAAATCAATAGCCTAAGGTTGATTCCTATGAAATGGAGGTCAGACATATCTCCACCCTTCTTTTTTTTTTAAATCATCTCTGACACTAATCATCCCACCCGCAGCACTGTCTATTTTTCTGCTGGGCTTGTTAATTTCTTGTAGTGGCCACACAGAGCTTTCAGACCATACTCACATTTTGTGGTTTATTAGGGAAGTAACAGGTTACAATTCAGGATCAGGAAGGACTCAGGATACAGTTCTTTAATCAGGACAGCCTCTCCTCAACCATGTTCACAGGCAGACCTCTCCCTGTCCCTCAGCCCCTTGGGCCCCTTGGACCTTTCCGCCCAGCCTCTGCCCTGCTCAGAAAAATGTTACAAAGCTCTTTAGTTCTGCCAATAAGTGCCTGGGGTCATCCCACTTCACATGAGGCTTAGCTGGAAGGCACTCAACTCTCTTGCTCCCTGGGTTAGCAATCCCAGCTTCATTGACAAATGTGTGGAGGCATCCCACTCTGCCAGCAAGCCTCCTGCCTAAAGACAATCAGATTTCTCACTCTGTGGTCCAGGAAGTTCGCTGTGCTGTCTCTTGCACATGACTCCTGGTTATACTGCTTCTGCTGCCGCTACTTGCTATCTTGCCACTGCTTCTTGCTGTGTCTCAACATCTCTGATGTTACATCTCTCTTTCTCCATCTCATGGGTCTAGGAGGTTCTCAGATCAGGAGTCCTGGGTCCAAAGATGCATTCCACTCTTAGCTCTTCTGTCTTGGTGATAGTGAGGTCCCCCCTCTTTCTGTCTCTAGGATGGCTCATTTTAAGCTTTGTGGGATGGCAACATTGACCAATACCCTCATTAAGGTTTCATACATCTTATTTTTATGGTCCCATGCCCCCAAGGTGGGACCATGCACCTTATTTGCATTATTAGCAAGCTATCCAATCCTGTTGGTGGGCCACGAGTATCTCATCTGCATAGTTCCACCCAGGCATTTTGTGGAAGTTATAAGACCATGGGGAGAAAGGACATATAAAAGCTATCCATTCCACTACAATGATGTAGACCCCATTTCTCACTTTTTTTGACAACAGTATGACCCATGTGTCAGTTTCCTAAGGCTGCTGTAGAAAATTACCATAAATTAGGAGGCTTTAAACAACAGATATTTGTTCTCTTACAGTTCTGAGGACCAGAATATGAAATCAAGTTGTTAGCAGGGTCAGCCTCTCTACTGAGGCTCTAGGAGAGAATGTTTCCTTGCTTCTTTCAGCTTCTGGTGGCTTCCTTGACTAGTGCCCACATCACTCCAGTCTCAGCCTCCATCTTCACATGACTTTCTCTTTCATATATTTTCCTTTTCTGTCTCTTATAAGGACAATTCCTATTGGATTTAGGACCCACTTGCGTAATCCATGATGATTTCATCTCAAGATCCTTAACTTAATTACATATGCAAAGACCCTTTTTCCAAATAAGATCACATTCACAGTTTCAGGGATTTAGATGTACTCATATCTTTTTTGGGGCCACCATACAGGAGCTCTGGTAGCATAGTGCCTAAAGCACTTGACTGATAACCAGAAGGCTGGCGGTTCAAATCCACCAGGCACTCCTCGGATGGAAGTTGGGGCAATCTACTTCTGTAGTGATACTGCCTCGGAAACCCAAGGAGGGGTCACTATGAGTCAGGTCCTACTCCACGGTACATAACAACAACAACAATTCAATCCACTACAATTCATATTTGTGTAGATGTATCAGATTTTTGGAACTGTTGAGGAAACCAAAGGAAACATTAATATGTGAAGAAAGGAATTTAAAACTATATCCTTGGCCTGACATTACCTAGCTTACAAATGAAAATCTTTAAGGAAGTAAGAAGGAGTCAATCTCTGATGTCTGTCCTTATCTCTTAGAGAAACTCCTTTTATTTAATTGGATGCATGTTACAAAGCTCTTTCGTTCTGTCAATAAGTGCCTAGGGGCACCCTACTTCACATGAGCCTTAGCTGGAAGGCACTCAGCTCTCTTGCTCCCTGGGTTTCACTTACTGTTTGGAAAATCCCAATCTTACCCTTGAAGTTGTTTTTACCCTAAAGATTATTCTCTCTAATAATATATTCATTTGAGTTTGAGTTATTCATCCTATAGTGATATTCAGGGCGGTAGTGGCAGAATAATCTATGGTGGAGTTGTTGTTAGGTGCTGTCAAGTCAGCTTTTACTCATAGTGATCCCATGTACAACAGAACAAAACACTACCCAACCATGTACCATTCTCACAATCATTGCCATGGTTGAGCCCATTGTTGTAACCACTGTGTCAATCCATCTCATTGAGGGACTTCCCCTTTTTCATTGACCCTCCACTTTAAAAAGCATGATATCCTTCTCCAGGGAATGGTCCTTTCTGACAACATGACCAAAGTAGGTGAGATGAAGTCTGGCCATTCTTGCTTCCAAGGAGCATTTCATCTGTACTTCTTCCAGGAGAGATTTGTTCATTCTTTTGGCAGTCCATGGTACTTTCAATATTCTTCAACAATACAACTTAAAAGTATCAACTCTTGTTCTGTCTTCCTTATTCACTGTCCACTTCTCACATGAATATGAGGTGACTGGAAACACCGTGGTTTGGGTTAGGCCCACATTAGTCTTCAAGGAGAAATCCTTGCTCTTCAGCACTTTAAAGAGGTCTTCTGCAACAGATTTGCCTAGTGCAATACATCATGTGATGTCTTGACTGCTGCTTCCATTGGTGTTGATTGTGAAACCAAGTAATATGAAATCTTTAACAACTTCAATCTTTTCTCCATTTATTGTGATGCTGCTTATTTGTCCAGTTGTGAGGATTTTTCTTTTATGTGGAGGTGTAATCCATATTTCAAATTGTAGTCTTTAATCTTCATCAGTAAGTGCTTCAAGTCATCCTCACTTTCAGCAAGCAAAGTTATGTTGTCTGCATATTGCAGATTGATGTTTCCAAAGGGAAGTTTTGGTGTTCTAAGTCTCGTAGAACCATTCAGGAAGCGTTCATGTAGTCCACATCTATGTCTCCCCATCAATGTGAGATAAAGATATAGCTTCTTATTTTTAATATTGTCCAGTTGGTAATAGTTCAAACACACACACAGAAATACACACACACACAAAGAAATCTTCGAAGAACACAATTCCTAAGCACATTACAGCCTAAACACTTAAGAAGAAAGAGGAAGTATCTTCCTACCTGCTACAGAATTTGCAAGACCTTCTCTGAGAATGGGAATTAGATTTCATTTCATATTCCTTCCCCACTGTTTCTTTCAAATTGTGTTCTTCAAGCCTGCAGGGAATAAGAAATTGAGCTATTGCTGAGCCATGTACAGTTTTATGCACAAAACTTGGCTAAAACTTTGAAATTTTACTTTTAAAGACTCAAGCTCTTACAAAAGGGCAATCATATCAATTTCTGTCAAGGAGTGGGAACTGAAGTGAGGTAGAGGTGTGGTGGCCTCATTCTTTAAGTACTAAGAGTTAGTTATCAGCAGAACCAAAGCACTGGTGGTTCAGCTTTGTAGCATTATCCCATCTGTGGCAAAATTTTTCTGCCCAGCATATAGCCTTGCCTGCTGAAAAGCCAGTGCTGCTTTAGACATAATGGCTATTCATGAACAGATTCCAAAGCCATGATCTTACAGAAATATTGACATTATCACTAAAATATTTACAGACCACTGTTTAGAATATGCTGCTTATTCCTAACCTAGATTTTTGATTCCTTCAGGCACAGTGAAACTCATTCTCCCAAATGAGAACTCCCCTCTCAGTGATCATATTTTCTCTCTACCTCTAATCACTCCCAACTTCTGAACCTGGTCACTGGCACTGGCCAAAACAGCTTAGTGTCAACCTTCCTCAGTAACTCCTCCTTTCACTTCATCTCCCTTCAAACCATTGTGATCTCAATTTCATTCTGATTTCTTACTTGTTTTAAAGTATATTGGACTTCTTTGATACTTTTCTCTCTTCATTTTCATTCCCCTCTACCTTTTTCCCTACTCCTTACCCATTCCCTCCTCTGTTTCCATTTCCTGAAAACAACTTACATTTTTTCTGGTTGCTTCAATGTCATTATTCCTATATTTAACACAATATTTCTTTTCCTTTCCAATTTCCCATACTTTTCTCCTTTCATCTGTCTTCTGGGTCACTTATTCTGTTTCCCCTTTTAGTTTGTTCCTATAACATAAATTACCAACAACTTATCATTGATTTCATTAGATTTTGAAGTTTCTATTTTGCTATTAAACCGGAAAGAGCATAAATAATCAAATGTAAATGTATAATTATTGAGATGCCCATAATTACCCTAGTATAAAATGCTAAGTTGTTAGGTTCTAAAACCTATACTGACTCTATAAAGAATCTTTCCCTTTTGATGTTCCTATAATATGATCAAGAGCTCTAGTAGTGTAGTGCCTAAGGCACTTGACTGCTAACCAGAAGGCTGGAAGTTCAAAGCCACCAGCCACTCCTCAAAAGGAAGTTTGGGCAATGTACTGCCATAGTGATACTGCCTCGGAAACCCAAAGAGGTCGAGTTGGCACATAACAACAACAACAACAACAACATAATATGATCAGTGTAAACCCCCTGAGATTAATTAACTTATTAACTTATTTTCACTTTGTGCTTCAAATATAATGTCAAGTTTAAAGAATTACATTTTTTGCAGTTAAAACTTTTGTCTGAAATGAAATAACATTCGTCTTCAGTAAGTGGCTTAGATTGCCATGGGGAATAGAAATGTGAAATTATTATATTTATAGAATTTCTAAAAACATGATAACATTCTTAATCATTGCTATCAAAGTTAAGATATAGTAAAAGCAAACATCTCCAAATAAACTTGAAACAAATATTCTTCCATAAATCTCTTTTGAAGTCTGATTCATGCTGGACTTCTGCTTGGTTTCTAGGGTCAAGAAGACGCTGATCCTCTCTGGAGCCTGCTCTTCCGTTTCTTCTTTGCCTGGCCTACTCCAGGTTATACCCCAGGACTTAAAGTATATCTTACGTTCTCAGAGAGTACTTCTCTCACATACACCTCTCCTAGGCTTGCTTTCCTTCTTAGAAGTTCACATAACACCCTGTCATTTATAACATTGATTGTGGTTGTAATTTAACCTGAAGGGGACCATGCCTGCCGCTGCTGCTCCCCTCTGTATACCCAGTGCCTGGCACAAGGCACACATAAATATTTATTGAAAGATAGAATTGATATTTGAATGAATGAATGCATAGATAGGAACTGTGTAGAAGATGATTGATTCTAAGAAATATTAGGGTTTGAACCAGGTCTCATTGAAAACATGTCTACTTATATGCTGCATGTAATCATGATGACACACATCATTTTGTTTATTTTATCACATATTTGACCGTAATTTATTTAACTTTTGATTTGTAAGTGTGACATTCAGTCTTCATCTTCAAATTGGATAGACTTTAATATCCTAAACAATAAGGTGGCATAGTACAGAACTCCCTCATTAGTCTTTGAATGCCCAGCTTTCTACTTATATTTCCACCTATGTGGGTGAAAATGACTATCCATGTGAGAGGTAGCAGTGGTCTTGGCTGATGTTTCCATCCTTCAATGCCCAGAGCTGTTTCTCTTCCCTGCATCATCGTTATCTCTGCTAATGTATTGTTGTGGTAAACAATTGTCTCCCTCATGCCCTTCCCTGCTGATCCAACATTCATCCCCTTCTCTCCTGCCTGCCATCAATTTAAAGAATGGAAAAGTTCAGTACTTGCTTTCTTAGCCTCTCCCAAAACTAGACTTTGTGGTTCTGGTAAGGTGGCAGAATAGGCACACAGACGCATAGACCCTCTTCAACAAAGAAAAGGGGAACCAATTTATACAAATACTGAAGATATTCCTGGAACCCTGAGCTTTGAAGGGAAGGATATAGAAATGGACTAAACTCCAACTAGTAGAAGAATTTGCATGAAAATACCAAAAAAGGAGACATATGGAGCTGCACTTTGGCAGCGATCCTGACGGCACAGACAGCTTGGATACTGCTGAGTTGTGGTAGGACCTAAGAATTAACCTAAAAATCAGCCCTGCTAACCAGGGCCTGCACAGAGGACTGCTCTTGTGGCTGATGAATAAAAGGGGAAGCAGCAAAAAGGAAGGTGGGCTGAGCTGTAGACTTTTGCCTGTCTGGAGGGTGCAACCCTTTTGAATGTTTACAAGTGGCTTGACCATTTTGGATATTTAAAGCGACAGTGTTCTCTCAGATTCCAGGGACTTAAGAACAGGCTCCACTTGCTGGGGACCTCAAGGACATTCTGGACACGGACTACTGGAAAGGTGCAACATTCCTCTTGTTACTCTTATATCCCACACCCTCTTGGTGACCGGAGGTGTAGCCATCCCTCACTCCCACCCACCTTCTAGGCTGGCAAGAATCCCATCCATTCTGTGTGCTCAGTAGGAGCCCGAGTGCCCTGCCTCACCCTGCCCCAATTTTCTTTTTTTAAGTGTGTTTGTTTTTGTCTCTTTTAAAACTACTACTATTATTATTATTTTTGCCTTATTTTAATTATTCTTTATTCTTCTCTTCCCAGGTTCTGTTTTTCAGCTTTTGTTCTTTTCCCTGTTCCTGCTTCCAATTTTTCTTTTCCTTTCTTGTGGTTAACGTCATTCCTTGTTTTTCTTTTTGCATTTTTCCCATTTTTTTCCTTCATTATTCTTCTTCTCTAATTTTTTCTCTTATTGCCCTCTCCCTAGATATTGAGGTTTTTTTGTTTTGCTTTGTTTTTGTTTTTTGTCCCTTTTCTCTTTTTTGTTTAGTGTTCTTGTGAGATTACATAGTGTACTTTTTGTCCATTCGCTTCTGCTTTTTTGACAGTTATTCAATTGTTATTTTTGGCTAACTGAGTGGGAGACAGCAACAGTCCCCATATGACACAACTACACCCATACCTCCAACAGCTTCACTTACTGAGTGAGAGTCACCACTTCTTTCTTTACCAATGGGCCTATGATGAGCAACCACCAAGAAGAGCCTGACTCACCCTTAGCTGCTCATCACAAACAGTTAACAGAGACCTAAATACAGCAACGTCACAATGTCTCCAAGAGAACAAACATTGCAATCCACACAAAGAAGCAAGATGAAGTGGTAGAAACAAGGGAGCAGGATACAGACCCAGAGCACAACCCTGAGGAAGAAGCAACATTTGAACTTCCCAACAAGGAATTCAAAAGAATTATCTTTAGGTATCTTCAAAGGATTGAGAGACAGATCAAGGAAAACACAGACAAAACCCTAGAAGAATTTGGAAGAAAATATAAGAACAAAATGACACAATAAGTGAAAAAATTAGAAAAGATTCTAAACCTACAGATAGAAATCAGAAGATTAATACTAAATTTTCAGAAATATATAACAGATTGAAAGGGTAAAGGAGTAGAATTGATACAATGGAAGACAGATATAATAAGATTGAAGACAAATACCTGAACACTTCTTTGGAAAGGGATCAATCAGAAAAAAGATAAAAAAAAAAAGATTGAAGAAAGCCTAAGGTTCATGTGGGATACCATCAAAAAGAATAACCTGCATGTCATTGGAATTCCAGAACAAAAAGAGAATAATGAAAACACTGAGAAAATTGCCCAAGATATGTTGGAAGAGAACTTCCCTGATATGATGAAAAATGAGAATATATCCATTCAGGAAGTCCAATGAATCCCAAACAGGATAGACCCCAAAAGAAAATCACCGAGACATATCATCATAAAACTCATCAAAACCAAAGACAAAGAAAGAATCCTGAAAGCAGCACAGGAAAAACGAAAATGTTATTTACGAAGGACAACCAGTAAGAGAAATCTCTGATTTCTCAGAAGAAACCATGAAAGTGCGAAGGCAATGGGATGGTACATATAAAACCCTGTGGTTGTTGTTATGTGCCATCCAGTTGGACCCAACTCATTGTGACCCCTCCTTGGGTTTTTGAGGCAGTGTCACTACGGAAGTACATTGTTCAACCTGCCTTCCGAGGAGTGACTGGTGGGTTTGAACCACCAGCCTTCTGGATAGCAGTCAAGTGCCTTAGATGCTACACTACCAGAGCTCTTATAAAACCCTGAAAGAGAAAATTTTTCAACCAAGAATTATATACCCAGCAAAATTGTCCCTCAAATATGATGGTGAAATTAGTATACTTCCAGATAAACAGAAACTAAGGATATTTGTTAAAACCACAGCAACCTTACAAGACATGCTAAAGGGAGTCATTTGAACAGAGAGCCAAAAATAGCAAATAACAACTGACCATTAATACACAAGATGACATAACCCAGAAAACACAGCTATGGACATATTCAAAGCAAAATAAGCTTACAAGATTGTAAACAGGGAACCAGAGACCTCAATTGGTAAATGAGGACAACTGCAAACCAAAAAAGAGGGAAAATACTGTGTAGTTATAGAGCTCCTAAATGGAGAGGAATTCAAGAGAGTTGCAAGATACAATGGACTGTTCTAAATTCGGGGAGAAAATTATAAATCACAGAGTAACCTCAAAGAAAAATTATAAACCTTCATATCACAATAAAGAAGAGGACAAGCACAAATATTCAGCAAATACTAAAACAATAGCAACAAAGGAAATGATAACATGATTCATAAACATAATGAGCTCAGCACAGAAAATAATATGAAACAAAGAAACCAGGGACATCATGAAGAAACACATAACAAAATGACAGTAACCAATTCATACTTGATAATTACACTGAAGGTTAATGGATTAAATACACCACACAACAGAGGAGAGTTGCAGACTGGATAAAAAGACAATACCCATTGATATGCTGTCTACAGAAGACACACCTTAGAGACAGAAAAAAATAGACTAAAAATCAAAGGTTGGAAAAAGATATATCAAGTAAATGGCAACAGTAAAAGAGTAGGAGTGGCAATATTAATTTCTGATCAAATTGACTTTAAGACAAAAACCACCATACAAGACAAGGAAGGACATTATATAATGATTAAAGGATCAATTGAACATGAAGATGTAACGATAATAAATATCTATGGACCCAATGAA
>NW_006921691.1:5936107-5937903 GCF_000298275.1 Orycteropus afer afer | reverse complement strand
AAATACATAAATCAGACTTTAAAAGAGTTGAAAAGGTAAATAGATGACTCCACAGTCATAGTGGGAGACTTTAATACACCACTTTCATTGAAAGATAGAACAACTGGAAAGAAACTCAACAAAGATGCAGAAGAGCTAAACAATACAATCCACCAGCTTGACATTATAGACATCTGCAGAGTACTTCACCCAACAGCAGCACAATATACATTCTTTTCCAGTGCACATGGAAAATTTTCCATTATAGATCATATGGTAGGCCACAAATCAAGCCTTCATAAATTTATTATTGTTGATGTTATATGCTGTTGAGCTGGACCCAACTCATAGTGACCCCTCCTTGGGTTTCCGAGGCAGTATCACTACGGAAATAGATTGCCCAAACTTCTTTCTGAGGAGTGGCTCGTGTGTTTGAACTGCCAGCCTTCTGGTTAGCAGTCAAGTGCCTTAGGCACTATGCTACCAGAGCTCCTTTTAAAAACATTGAAATACTGCAAAGCATCTTCTCAGATCATAATGCTATCAAAATAGAAATCAACAATAGGAAGATGAGTGGAAAAAGAGTAAAAACATGGAAACTGAACAATACCCTCCTTGAGAAAGACTGGGTCAGAGAAGAAATAAAAAATGAAATTCAAAAATTCCTTGAATCAAACAAGAATGAAAACACAACATACCAATATCTTTGGGACACACCAAAAGCAGTGATCAGAGGCTAATTTATAGCAATCAATGCACACATCAAAAAAGGAGAAAGAGCCATAATGAACACTTTAATCCAACATCTCCAACAATTAGAAAAAGAACAGCAAGAAAAGCCTACAGTCACCAGAAAAAAGGAAATAATAAAAATTCAAGCAGAAATCAGTGAAAGAGAAAATAGAAAGACAATAGAAAAAAAATCAACAAGACCAGAACTTGGTTTTTTGAAAAGATTAATAAAATTGACAAAACACTGGCAAATTTAACAAAGGAAAAGAGGGAGAGGACACAAACAACACAAATAAGAAACGAAATGGGTAACATCATAACAGAACCAACTGAAATAAAAATGATAATATCAGGATACTATGAAGAACTATATTCCAACAAATTTGAAAATCTGGAAGAAATGGGCAGATTTCTAGAAACACAACACTTACCTAAACTAACACAGACTGGTGGGGAAAAGTTGAATAGGCCCATCACAAAAGAAGAAACTGAACAGGTCATCAAAAAATTACCATAAAAAAAGTACTGGCCCAGACAGTTTCACCAGAGAATTCTGCTAAATATTCAGAGAAGAACTGATACCAATCCTACTCAAACCATTACAAAACATAGAAAAGGATGGAATCCTCCCTAACTCTTTTTATGAAGCAAGCATAACCTTGTTACCAAAACGAGGCAAAGACATCATTCAATAGAAAATCTACAGACCAATATCCCTCATGAATATAGATGCAAAAATCTTCAACACAATCCTAGCCAATAGATTTCAACAACATATCAAGAAAACTATTCATTATGACCTAGTGGGATTCATATCAGGTATGCAAGCATGGTTCAACATTAGAAAAACAATCAATGTCACCCACCACATAAATAAAACAAAGGAGAAGAACCACATGATCATATCAATTGATGCAGAAAAGGCATTTGATAACATCCAACACCCACTCCTGATCAAAACTCTCAGCAAAATAGGAATAGGAGGGACAGTCCTCAACATAATAAAGGGCATCTATGCAAAACCAACAGCCAACATTATTCTCAATGGAGAGAGACTGAAACCATTCCTCTTGAGAACAGGAACC
>NW_006921691.1:5927254-5931082 GCF_000298275.1 Orycteropus afer afer | reverse complement strand
AACTGAGGAATGGATAACAAAACTATGTACGTACACACAATGGAATACTATACAACCCTAAAGAATAACGGAGAACTGTGAAACACCATATAATATGGATGAACTTGGAGCACATTATGCTGAGTGAAGTGAGTCAATTACAGAAGGACAAATATTGTATTAGTCAAGGAACAGTTTATATATGGAGGGAAATTTTCTTTGTTGGTTATCAAATGTGGGAGGGGAGGAGAGGGAACAATATTAGATAGGCAGAGGTAAGTACAGATTTGGGTGAAGAGAAGGGCAATGTACCAAATGTGAGTGATCAACATGGTGGCATTAGGAAGAGGAAGACATAGAGAGTTACATGGGAGGTGCAGACAACAAAGATGAACCCTTTTGCACATACAATATTGAGTTGCCAGTGAAGGCTAACACAGGTATACAGGTGGATAGATGGATGGACAGGCTGAATTATTAGGTATGTCTAAACAGCAGGCTCAGAAGGAAGGTTGGGCAATCCTACTTCCGTAGTGATACTGCCTCAGAAACCCAAGGAGGGGTTGCTATGAGTCAGGGCTGACTTGAGGGCACCTAACAACAACAACAACAAACAGCAGGGAGTGTACCCAAGACCATGTATATGGTTGGCGGACTGTGGTTCCACAAGTGTATTTGTATGTTCTGTAAGAATTCCCAAGTATATAGTAGAGCTGACAAGGGACAAGGCTGTAGTCACATCTTGGTCACAGCCATCTACCCAGAGGGACTGAGTAGTTGAACCTGTAGGCTCAGGACCATAGTGGCAGGGGACATCAAGCTCAGTTGGCATAACATAGTAGACAAAACATTGTTCCACCTCCTACTTTGGTGAGTAGCGACTGGGATCTTAATAGCTTGTAAGCAGCCATCTAGATGCAACAATGGGTCTCTCCTCTTCCAGAGCAAAGAAGAATGAAGAAAACCAAAAATTCATGGAAAGAATTAGTCCTAGCGACTGGTACACCATATGATACTCAGCCTATATGACTACAAGATCAGAACAACCAGATGTTGCCTGGCTACCACTGTCAACCACTTGGAGGTGGATCTATGTAGGAGATCCTAGATCGAGAGGGAGAACAATGTGGAACAAAACTCAAAATCATTTGAAAAAAAAAAAAAGAAAAAGTGGACCAGTTTTGCTGGTCTGATAGAGCCTCGTAGAAACCCTGAGACAATGGCCCCTAGCTGCCCTTCAGGTCTGGAATTGAACCTACACCTCTGGCTTCCAGCCAAACAAAAGACAGGCATATAAGTTGAACATTTACCTGAGGTAGATACACTCCTTAGAGAGAACAATCATGGGAGAAAGAAGGGCTGTTTATGCACAGGGAGACAGCTCAGGGGGCAGGAGGGCATGGAGGGATGGACACAAGGAAGAGGTAACTATGGGGAGGAAGTGGGAGAGGAGCCGTTGCATTGGGGTAGACTGTCGTCAATGTCATGAGACAATGTGTGTATGAACTGCTGGAAAGTGAATTTGCTCTGTAAGCTTTCACCCAAATCACAATTAAAACAAGAAAAAAAAAAAAAAAAAACAACAACTAGACTTTTCTGGCTTCAATTGTGACTAACGAGATACAAGCAGAGGAACTTCTGTGAAGTGGGTAGCATTCCTGATAAAATGGATAGATGTTACTAATGTCATTCCATCTCTTCTTTTTCATGACTTGAATGTGGATGTGTTGTTTGGAGATGCAGTTGTCATCTTGCCTCTTGGAGAAATAAACTGATGTGTTCAGGATGGTGGACTTGAATGGTAAAAAGAGCTGGGGTTCTTGTTATCATATTTGCAAGTTCTGTACACTTCTCATTAAACTATGCTTATTTCAGCCTGCATTAGTTAGACTTTCTATTATTTGCAGCCCAAAGCATTCTTAATGGAGAGAGCAGGTAGGCTACTTCTAGCCTGTTTCTTAATATAAACATAAACCCAATATTTATTTAAATATAATCTTAATCAAAATATGAATCTGGTATTAATCTAAATATAAATATACTTTAATAAGAGCTTCAGATTTGAGAAGAGGCTTTTCTGTTTGTGTATCTTATTTTTTGTTTACACATCTTGTTTTTCTGGTGAGATGACAAATGCCAATTATTTTGACTATAACCAGATACATAGAAATGTAAGGGTGGCTTATTTTCCATGGAAAAAATAAACCTCATGCTATATTATTTTTCAGACTTTATCACATAAAAAGCTCTCAAGAATGTAACTTTTTTAAAAATAAAAAAACAGAAATATTCTTTTTTCCCACTTCCAGTTGATCTAAAGCCTAGACATAACCCCTAATTTAATGGTAAAACTATTTTGGAAATAACTAATGAGTAACATACTGTATCGGTAAACAATGTTTAACTTTCAGGCTCCTATGCTGTGATTCTATATCTATAACAAATGAGGTGGGTAGAACAATAAGCATTTTGGGGCATCATCCAACTTTAAATAAAACTGTTTAGACTATGGTCATTAAATGTTAAATGAAAATACAAAAATACTTCCAATTTCACTTTTATGCAAAGTCTCCAAAATGTTTAGCTCTTTTCATCTCTAAGAATTAGTGGCGTCTAAAGCTTTGCATAAAACCACAAAGTGAGCACATCCACCTCTGTCTCTCCTTTTCCCTCAAAGCTAATGTTAATAGGTTGCACATGCTGTTAACTGACTCTCCTTTCCCCACAAATTCAAGACTGCCAAGATGCCCTGACTTTCAGTGTGTCTCACCAGTTCCTGGCTTTGGTTTCATGAGATCCCAAGCATTCTCACATGAAACCAGGAAGATCTGCAGTGCAGCACTGTGGAAAATGTGAAACATCAGAACCCGATGTAGTTTTTCAAATCTGGACTCTGTAACCAAAACTTGGCTTGTTTGCTGTCTGGCTGATAAGGATAAATGAGAGATGAAGGCTTTGCTTTGCTTTCTCCACAGCAGGATCTGAGCATTAGTAGTAAAAGGGATGTTTCAGGTGAAAGGGGTGATGAAACTGGACAGTCCCTTCATTTCTACCTGTTGTAATAACAATAAAAAATTATTGGTAATCATGGCTAAAGTTGGTGCTGCCCAGACATTTCACTGGCCAGGGACTGGAGATGGAGATAGAGAATGATTGGATCTCCAGCTCCAAAAAAGCCAAGGCCTTGAGGAAAGTACTGACATCATTTTATCTGGGGCTGAGAGATGAGTCTGTTTGTGGTGGCTGTCTCCCTAAGGAGGGAAGGGGTGCTTCAACTGAAAAATGGCCTCATCCATCTTGAGCAAGGCCTACTGTTTTTAGGCACTCACAGCTTTTTTTTTTGTCAGAAGAATTCTTGATTTTGACCATTCAGGATGGGTAGGCTTGCGCAGGGTATTTTCTTTAGTTTGTGGTATGTCTGCTTTGCCTCTGCAGAGGCAAAATGTCCTATCTGTCATATCTGTCCAGGGTTTTACAGTCTCTTATTGATTACTCTGTACAGATCCCATGAGACAACTGGGTAAGAAGCATGAACTGGAAAGCTGGTGTTTGTGTGAGCTCACCTAAGTGCATTTGGGGTTTCTTTTCTTCTGACATTCTTCCATTTGCATGTTTTTTTTTCCCCCCATGGTAGCTATTTTTCCATGTTAAGTTTTAGTGATCCACTCATATTTGACTTTATAATGAAAGTCACTAATTTTGACATGATCCTCAGAAATAAATATATTTTATGGAGTTCCGGCAAGACGGCTGACTAGGCAGAAAGATTGCACAGACCCTCTTCAACAAAGAAAAGGGAAACCAATTAACACAGACACAGAAGATAATCCTGGACCCCTGAGCCTTGAA
>NW_006921691.1:5926350-5926934 GCF_000298275.1 Orycteropus afer afer | reverse complement strand
ATCTGACTTGATGGCAGTGAGTTAAGTATATTTAATTTTGGTGAGTCAATTTTTTTTTTTTTTTTGTAATTTGGTTGTAACAAGAACTGTACCTCACGCGATACACAAAAACGAACTCCAGTTGGATCAAAGACTTAAATGTGAAACCTAAAACTATATTCCTCAAGGAAAATCTAGGGGCAAATTCAAGGGCCCTAATATATGGCATAAATAGACTATACAATAGCCAAAAGATGGAAACCACCTAGATGTCCATCAGCTGAGGAATGGATAACCAAACTGTGGTACATGCACACAATGGAATACTATGCAATGCTAAAGAATAATGTAGAATCTGCAAATCACCGCATAATGTGGATGAACTTGGAGGACATTATGCTCAGTGAAGTAAGTCAATCACAAAAGGATAAATATTGTATTAGTCTGTTATTGTAAAGGTTAAAGAAAGGTTTATCTATAGAAGGAAATTTTCTTTGTTGGTTACCAAGAGTGGGAGGGTTGGGGAGGGAATGCTGTTAGATAGATAGAGATAAATATTGATTTGGGTGAAGAGAAGGGCAATGTACCAAATGTGAGTGACCAAT
>NW_006921691.1:5894416-5925138 GCF_000298275.1 Orycteropus afer afer | reverse complement strand
TGGAAAGTGAATTTGCTCTGTAAATCTTCACCCAGATCACAATTGAAAAAAAGAAAAAGAAAAAGAAACTGCCAAAAAAAGAGAAAGAAATATTTTTTATATCACAACCTTGTATATCTACCCACATATGTATATATCTGTCTTATCTATCTAAAAGTTTCACAAGAATAATTCTAAGCTATATTACATGCAAAGAGTGTCTGCTTTATTCTGTATTATTTTTATAAATGCTAGTAATGACCAGTAAATTTATTTCACGATTCACTAAGTATTTGCAACTTGCAATTTGAAAAACATTAAAATATCATAGCTAATTTCAAAGGACAAGTTGCACTTTTGAATTAATAAATGCTTCTCCCCTGCTGGTAGTAATGGCATACATTCACTAGTGTTAAAGATTATCTATGCTGTCTGTATTAGGAAGACTTCTAAGAAGGTCCCAAATCATCTTTGCCTCCTGATATTCATGCCCTTTGTCTATTCTCCAACCAAGTATATATTGGCCATAGCGACTTGCTTTCAATGATGAGAATACAATAAAAGTGAGAGGGTGTCAATTTTGTGATTACAGGCAGTTCCTGATTACAACATAATTGAATTATGATGAACCGCACTTACAACCATCTCTTTTTTTGTACATCTTATTGTTAGTAATATGCACTACATACAATGTTGCAGTACATGATTTGCTGTAGTTATCATTCTCATGTCAACCCCCAAAGACAAATACAGATAGAGTTTATAAAGACAATGACAATAAAATCAATAATAATGAAAACTTAAAATAAAAGAGAGAGAGAAGTATTAGACTTACAGCAGAGTCATCAGAACAAAGCCCTGTTGTAACTCAGAGACTACCTGTATGTGGTAAGAGACAGTGACTATCATCTTGCTTACACTTTCTTCCTTGCTAGGATTTTCTTTCTGGATTGCCTCTCATGAATATGGATCTTGTTCTAGTTGATCAAGCTGGAGAGGCCCATGTGACAAGGAACTGAGAACAGCCTCCAGCCAACTGCCAGAGAAGAACTGAAGCTCCCAGTCTAACAGCTTTAGATGAATGGAATCCTGCCAAAAATCACGTGAGGGATGTGGGAGTAGATCCTTCTTCAGTTGAACCTTCAGATGAGACCAGAGTCCCAACCAACACCTTGATTTTGACCTTATGAGAGACCCCATGTCTGGATTCCTGTCCCACAGAAATAGTGACATAATAAATGGTGGTTGTAAGCCACTAAGTTTTGGAGTAATTTGTTATGCAGCAATAGATAACTAACTTTTGGAAAGCCAAAAGGGAAGAGCATGCGTGGCATTTCTCAAGCTGAAAGAACTGAGGAGGAAATTTAAGCCTCAAGTTGCAATATTGAAAGATTCTATGGGCAATATATTGAATGATGCAGAAAACATCAAAAGAAGATGGAAGTAATACAGAGTCACTGTACCAAAAAGAATTGGTTGATATTCAGCTACTTCAGGAGGTAGCATATGATCAGGAACCAATGGTATTAAAGGAAGAAGTTGAAGCTGCACTAAGGGAAGTGGTGAAAAATAAGGCTCCAGAAATTGATGTGATACCCATTGAGATGTTTCAACAAATGGATGCCACACTAGAGGCACTCACTTGGCTATCCAAGGAGATTTAGAAGACAGACACCTGGCCAACTGATTAGAAAAGATCTGTATTTGTACCCATTCTAAAGAAAGGGGATCCCACAGAATGTGGAAATTATCTAACAATATCATTAATATCTCACTCAAGTAAAATCTTACTGAAGATAATTCAAAATATGATTGCAGCAATATATTAACAGAGAACTTCCAGAAATACAAGCTAGATTCAGAAGAGGATGTGGAATGAAGGATATCATTGCTGATGTCAGATGGATGTTAGCTGAAAGCAAAGAATACCAGAAAGATATTTACTTGTGTTTTATTGACTATGCAAAAGCATTTGATTGTGTGGATCATAACAAATTATGGATAACATTGAGAAGAATGGGAATTCCAGAACACTTAATTGTACTCATGAGGAACCTGTACATAGACCAGGAGGCTGTCTTTCAGACAAAACAAGGCGACACTGCATGGTTTAAAATCAATAAGGGAGTGTGTGAGGATTGTATCTTTTCATCATAATTATTCAATCTGTATGATGAACAAATAATCCAAGAAGCTGGACTATATGAAGAATAACGTGGCATCAGGATTGAAAGAAGACTCATTAACAACCTATGTTATACAGACAACACAACTTTGATGAAAGTGAGGATGATTTGAGACGCTTATTGATGAAGATTGAAGACTGCAGTCTGCAGTATGGATTGCACTTCAAGATAAAGAAAACAAAAATCCTCACAATGTGACCAATAAGCAGCATCATAATAAATGGAGAAAAGATTGAAGTTGTCAAAGACTTCATATTACTTGGTTCTACAATCAACACCAATGGAAACAGCCGTCAAGATATCAGATGTTGTATTTGTTGTTGTTGTTGTTATGTGCCATCAAGTTTTCAATCACCTCATATGCATGTGAGAGCTGGACAATGAAAAAAGGAAGACCAAAGAAGATTCAATGCTTTTGAGTTGTGGTGTTGGAGAAGAATGCTGAAAGTACCATGGACTACTAAAAGAACTAACAAATCCATCCTGGAACAAGTGCAGCAGGAATACTCCTTGGAAGTGAGAATGGCCAAACTTTGCCAAACTTTGGTCATGTTGCAGAAGGGACCATTCTCTGGAGAAGGATTCATACTTGGCAAAGTGGAGGGACAACAAAAAGGGGAAAGGCCCTCAATGAGATGGACTGACACAGTGACTGCAAAGATGGGCTCAGGTACAGCAAGGATTGTGGGGCTGGCCCAGGACTGGGCAGTGTTTTGTTCTGCTGTACATAAGGTCGCTATGAGCTGGAGATGACTTGATGGCACATAACAATAACAACAGCAACAACTGTCATTTAGTGAAACTCAAGATTGGAGTTTCCACTTTTGGCTTTGGGACAGTGTCCCTCTGTCTTCATACATTCAGTGTGAAAGACTTTTGGGTATCTGTCTTCATTTGGATGTGTAGCACTAGTTTAGTTATTGAAGAAGTAGGTTTTAAAAATTACTTCTGGAAGTCAATGACTAAGAATTCTTTTATTATAAAGGAGATGGGAGATTTTAGGGTTATCTGTAACTCATTTTATTACAGGGGCACCCTAATTGAGTATTTGGAGAAAAACAGTGTTAAAGTGCTTGGTTTGACAAAATGGGGTTTTCTGAACCAAGCAGATGTAACACATTAATGAGTAACACAATTGTCCAGAGTTGCACCATCTGTATGCTTCTAAATACAGGAATGTTGCAGTTCAGTCCTAAAATGTCTTGTCTTTTCCACCTACATTCACTACCTGCATGATCTCATCCTGTCTCATGGCTTTAACTATCATCCAAATGTTGATAAAACCTAAAAATACACCTCAAGCCTGGACTTTTTCCTTGAATTGCAGATTTGCCTCTCCAACTGCCTACTCAATATCTCATTTGGATATCTAACAAGCATCTCAAATATAACATAATAATCTTCAAATCTTCAGCCCCCTCCCACTCTCTTTCATATCTCAAAAAATGGCAACTCTATCCTTTGGCACTTAAGCCAAAAAAATCTTGGAGTTATTTTCGACTGCTTCTTTCTTTCGTAACCTACATGTAATGCATTAGCAAGCCACATGAATTTTTCTTTAAAGTTGATCCACGATCTGGCAACCTCTTAGACTCTGGTTCCAGTCCTCAACATCCCTCCTGACTAGTCTCTCTGTTTCCACCTTTGCCCTCATATAGCCCATTCTTAACACTGCAGCTGCAGGCATCTCATGAAAACAAAAATCAAATCCTTACACTTTTTTATTTTTTGACACATAATAACACTGCAATGGCTCCATCTCACTCAGTAAAAACAAGGGTCATTACAAATGGCCCAAGAGGCAATCCTTAAGCTACCCCTCCTTCCTGTCTGACCTCAATTTCTGCTACTCTCTCATCTCTCTTGTTCCAGCAATGGCCTTTTCCTTACACATTTCTGCTTGTTGTTGTTAGCGGCGTTCAGGTCACCCCAACTTATGGTGACCCCACGCACAATTGAAGGAAAAGCTGCTGGCAAATGCACCATTCCTTTAGTTGGTAGTGGATCAGATCATTGTGATTCATAGCATTTTCACTAGTTGATTTTCAGAAGTACATCACCAGGACTTCCTTTCTAGTCTGTCTTAGTCTGAAACCCAAGCTCTGAAACATCAGCTCTGCTGAAGCCTGTCCAGCATCATAGCAACATGCAAGCTTTCACTGACAATGGGTGGTGGTTGAGCATGAGGCACATGGCCAGTAACCAAAGGTGAGAATTCTACCGCTGAACATCCACTGTTCCCTGCACATTACTACAGCAAAGTCTTTGCCTGGTGATTTTCCATGGTTGCTGTGAATCCCTTATTGTTCAGATATCCACACAAATCACTCATTAAATTCTTTCATGTTTTGCTCAATTATCGATAGGACTTCCTTGACCACCTCTTTAAAAATTGCTGTCCCTTGCTCCCAGTATTTCCTATAACTCTCTTCCCAGTTTTATTTTCTCCATATAACTTTGACCTGACATACTATATGTAGTAGATAAGTTTGTGTGTCAACTTCACTGGGTCGTGGTTTTGAGTGGCTGGGCTGCTGGATGTAGTTATTACCCATAATGAGATTGGGTGTGGTGTAATCAACTTCATGGGTAATCTGCTGTGAGATATTCATCAGTCGAAGGGTAGTTACTTTCCAGGTGTGGCATGCTTCCAGTGCATATGGAGAAACTTTGGGAGATGTCTCTAGCTTTTGGATCACTTGGATCCTGCATTTGGACAAATCTTCATTCAATGGCCCATCCTGTTGCCTGCCGATTTGGGGATTGTTCCTGGACTTGAACCAGTGGCCTACCTTGTGCCTGTTGATCTTGGGATTGTGCCATTTTACCTGTCTATCTTGGGTTTGTCAGCTCTGCAGACAGTAGCTATGTAAGTCAGAAAAATCCTCCAACTCTAGTGGGCCTGGAACAGGAGGTGGAGCTGAAGCCCAAGGTCAATGGGCTTCCACCTAAACCCCAGAGCCAGCACTCTGAATTTGGACTTCTAGCCTCCAAAACTGTAAGAGAATAAATTCCTGTTTGTTAAAGCCATCCCTTTGTGGTATTTCTATTATAGCAGCACTAGAGAACAAATACACTATGCATTTTACATTGAAATATAATGTATACCGTATGTTTATTGTTTCCTAACACTAACAGATAAGCTTTGTGAGAGCAGTCATTTTTATTTGTATCCTTAGTGCATGAAATAGTACTTGGTTAGAGTAGTGATCAGTAGCTATTTGTTGAATGAATGGATGAAGCTCTTTCTCCTCAAACTTTCTTTGCTTTTCATGTACATTATGGATATTCATCTGGTAGTCATCCCCTGAGCACCAAAGCTTCAAGATGATCCAGCACAGAGATTTATCATAGTAAACAGTTACACTTATCTTTAAATGGCAGTCAAAATTGTGTGAAGTCTGATTACCTTTAGGCATAGCCTTGTTTCTTTCAGCTTCTGCCTTAATATGCCAGTGCTAATTTAAACAACTGCAGGAAAGAAATACGTCTGGGATCATCATTTCTTGATGGTCTGAAAGAATTAGAAGAATATTGAATTTGACTAGAATCTAGCCCATGATTAATAATAATAATATTTCTCCATTTGGGAAGCACGATTATGCATGTTAGAAGTCAGCTGGTCAAAATAAAGAATAGTAAACCCTTGAGAATTAAGTTTCAGAATATTCTTGTCAAAAATGAATCATCTATCAACTTAGAAAGACCTCATAGATGCCCTGCCCTTAGCATGTAAGGGACTGACTTAGAATATGTATGCAACTTTCTCCCCAGACAGGACTGTTTATAAATAATACCAGAATTGATTCGTATAAAAAGACTTGCCCAAATAATGGGAAGGAATGCTACAGAGAGGATCCAGAAGTCTGCTACAGTGTCCAGAAGCCACGGATATTGCAGCCCACATTCTTTTCTGAAGGCATCATGCTTTCAGGGGGGAACAAAGGTCTGCTTGCTGAATTAAGGATGGGGTGTCAATCAGAACATTGAATTTCTTGATGTTTGCTGGTTTGAGGTTTAACCTTCTGAATATTTGAATGTAATTACATGTGGTTTCTTAAGAGAGCCTCAAACAAAGCAAATCATTTAAGGAATGTCCTAAAAGAAATATCATTTAGTCCCTCCAGACCTGAGTATACCTTTAAAGAGAACTCCTCATGAATTACTGGAATTTTCAATAACACAAAAGCGAATAATTTTGTGAACTCAAGTTTCTACTGACTCGTTTTATCCAAACTGTTCAAAATGCTTCTAATAATTCTCTTCAATGTATAATTTACCTCAGCTTTGAAAACATGCAACCAGCACCTCATTTACCATGGAGCCTGAAAGAAATCAAGGTGATGAGATGTAGAACAGTGGGTACTGGATGGTGTACATATTTTAGGAAAGATACTGTAATGAAAGGAGATACACAGTAGTACAGAATTTTATTTAAGCTATTACTTAGGAAGGAGCTAATCTAAGTGCTTAGAAATGTCCTTATTTTCTTCTCTGACCTTTACTTCATTCTTAATAATATTAATATCTAAATTTAAAGTGCTGAAGAGCAAAGATGTCTCTTTGAAGACTAAGGTGCCCCTAACCCATGTCATGGTATTCTCAATAGTCTCATTCATATGGGAAAGCTGGACAATGAATGAATAAGGATGACCAAAGAAGAAGAGTTGATGCTTTTGAGTTGTGGTGTTGATGAAGAATACTGAAAGTACCATGGACTGCCAGAAGAACGAACAGATCTGTCCTGGAAGAAGTGCAGATGGAATGCTCCTTGGAAGCGAGAATGGCCAGACATCATCTCACCTACTTTGGTCTTGTTGTCAGAAAGGACCATGCCCTGGAGAAGGATATATTGCTTGGTAAAGTGGATGGTCAGCATAAAAGGGGAAGACCCTTAATAAGATGGATTGATGCAGTGGCTGCAACTATGGGTTCAGGTACAGCAAGGATTGTGAGGATGGCACATGACCAGGCAGCATTTTGTTCTGCCCCATGGGGCAGTTCTACTCTGTCCTACATGATTGCTATGGGTCAGAACTGACTCCACAGAAATGGTTTTGGTTTAGTTTCGGAAGTTTAAGTAATTCACCAAAGTTGGTCTAGTCTGTAAATTACAGAGCCCTGTCCACATTCTGGTCTATATGCTCGAGTTCCTACTCAGCTGCTGAGTCTCAACAAGCCCCACTCAGCCGACCACCCTCCCAGTCATCCACGATAATTGCAGTGAGCTGCTAATGACACTTCTGTGGCAGTCTTCCTAATCTGTGGCCTATCTTCAAGTGCACTTGATTGCCTCTGTCTTTAGCCTAATGACATAGAATGCACAGAATGGAGCCATCTTGAAATGGCCAGTGGATGGCTTTAATAAATGAATGTGGAGCCCACATTTGTCAGTGGCCCAAATGGTTTTTAGAAAAGTGTTTCCAAGAATGAGATTAGATCCTTAAGGATTTATTGTAATACTTTTCATTCCCAAAGCACAGCCTTGTGGTTTTACATCCCTTCTCACTTCCCCAGAGGCCATTCTTTTTTCCATTGTAGCCCACAAAGGTTATTGAATGATTCTGAGACTTAGAACCTGGAGGGCCAGGTGAGTGAGGGCTGGCTGGCTTCCTGGCACAATGACCCAAGGCATTGGCTATAGCTTTATTTATAACCCAGACTCATCCATGGGGGAGAGATCAGTGTTTGCAAGCCTACTTATGTACGTGTGGTTCAATGATAGAATTTTTGTCTTTCACGCAAGACACCCTGATTTGATTCTCAGTCACATACCACCACCATGTATCTATCAATGGAGACTTGCCTGTTGCTACAATGTTGAACAGATTTCAGCGGATATTCTAGACTAAGACAGACTAGAAAGGCCTGGCAATTACAGAAATCAGACAATGAAAACCTAATGGATCATAAGGATGGTACAGAACTGGGTGGTATTTTGTTCTATAGTGGGTGGGGTCACTATGAGTTGGGGTTTATTCAATGGCAGCTATCAACCACAACAACACATGTGTCCTTATGTAAGTGTGTGGGTGTGTGTATGGGGAGGGAGTGTCTATGTGCACCATAGTTGCCAAATCTACATTTTTAAGGTACAAAGGATTCATCAAGTGTAGGTGTAATCATGTACAAAAATCTTATTGTAAACACTTAGTAAGTTGATCAAATAGTGAGTACTTGCTATGTACCAGACACTGTATAAGTTGATGGAGATAAAATAACAAACAGAAAACAGACACAGTTCCTGTCTTCTGAGGGAGATAAACATTGAGGTAAATTATAACTGTGAAAAGTGCTATGAAGCAGAGGTTCCTAGTGCTATAAGAGCATAAACAGGGGACCAGGACCTAGCCAGGGACGTCAGGAACAGTTTCTTGAGGACTCAGTGCTTGAGCTGAGATTTGACAAAAACCAACCAAAAAAAAAACCAAACTCACTGCTGTCGAGTCAGATCCGACTCATAGAGACCCCTCCTTGGGTTTCTGAGGCGGTATCACTACGGAAGTAGATTGCCCAACTTTCCTTCTGAGGAGTGGCTGGTGGGTTTGAACTGCCAACCTTCTGGTTAGCAGTCAAATGTCTTAGGCACTATGCCACCAGAGCTCCAGAGATCTTACAAAAGGAATAGGAACTCTTTCCAGGCCAGGCGCCAATGCATGTCGGGGCCATGTGGCCAGAGAGGTGGCACGAATCTCTCTGACTCCAGGAAAGTAGGGAGTGGAGGATGAGTGTGACTTTCTGCCTCTGTTGGCACCTCCTGGACCCACACCCTCTCCAGAACTGTCATTTACAGGGCCTTCCTCTCCCCTCTGAAGTTGTGGTCACTCTGAGTGGTAGGTATCAGCAACCAACAGAAGCCCAACAATTTAGCAAAGGCAATCCTGTCTCCTTCAGAAAATAAGCTACTGGCAGTTTCAAACCCTGCACTCATCCTTACATAGTTTGCATTTATTCCTAAGTGTCTCCTCTAACCAATTATAGGAATTCTTCCTTTGCTTCCACATTTTGTGATCCCTGGTTGGAGAGCTCCCAATGCAGAAGCCACATTTTTCTGTCACATGGTCACTGTGGCCTTCACTTCACTGCTGACAGGGCATATGGCACTGACACCCTGAAGAAGGACCAGAAAGCTTTGGTGGGAGGCCTAGAGAGATGGATATCCTCTTCCAGTGACAGAGAGGGCCCTCAAGAGATGGTTACACAATGCTGCATGGCAAACGTATTGGAGGTCGACAGCCTTGATATAACAGTTGGCAAAGTATTTCTCCCTTCAGAAATTTCAATCTAGGTAAGGTGGGTGGAAGGAACCACTGCCTGAAGCAAAACTTGAGCAAGTGAGAAAATGCAGTTTATCCTTCCAGACTGTTATTGTTGTTAGGCCCCATGGATATGGTTCCAACTCTTAGAGACCCTAAGTACCATCATCATAACTGTTCCTCTGCTCGAGCTAATTGTTGTAGCTATTGTGTCAATCCATTTTGTTGAGGGTCTTCCTCTTTCTTTGATAACTATCTACTTTGCCAAACACGATGTCCTTCTCCAGGGACTAGTCCCTCCTGATAACATGTGCAAAGTATGTGAGACAAGGTCTCACCATCCTCACTTCTAAGGAGCATTCTGGCTGTACTTCTTCCTAGACAGATTTGTTTATTCTTCTACAGTCTACAGTATATTCAATATTTTTCTCTAACACCATAATTCAATGACATCAATTTTTCTTTGTCTAGTCTTCACAAGCATATGAGACAATTGAAAACACCACAGCTTGGGTCAGATGAACTTTTGTCCTCAAGGTGATATCTTTGCTTTTTAACACTTTAAAGAGAGGTCTTTTGCAATAGATTTGCTCAATGAAATACATCATTTGATTTCTTGACTGCTGCTTCCATGGACGTTGATCATGAATCCAATAAAATGAAATCCTGGACAACTTCAATCTTTACTCTGCTTATAATGATGCTGCTTATTGGTCCAGTTGTGATGATTTTTGTTTTCTTTATGTGAAGCGTAATCCATACTGAAGCCTGTAGTCGTTGATCTTCATCAGGAAGTGCTTCAAGTTCTCTTGGCTTTCAGCAAACAAGGTGTATCATCTGCATATCTCAGGTTGTTAATGAGTCATCCTCCAATCCTGATGCTGCATTCTTCTTCATATAGTACAGCTTCATGGATTATTTGCTCAGCATGCAGGTTGAATAAGTATGATGAAAGGATACAACCCTGTTGCACACCTTTCCTGATTTTAAACCATAAGGTATTCCCTTGTTCTGTTTGAATGAATGCCTCTTGGTCTATATATAGGTTCCTCAAGAGAACAATGGGAGCTCTGGTAGTGTAGTGCCTAAGGCACTTGACTGCTAACCAGAAGGCTGGTGGTTCAAACCCATCAGGCACTCCTCAGAAGGAAGATGGGGCAATCAATCTACTTCCGTAGTGATATTGCCTCGGAAACCCAAGGAGGAGTCGTTATGAGTCAGGTCCAACTCAACAGCACATAACAACAACAACAACAAGAGAACAATTAAGTTTGCAATGTTATCCATAATTTGTTATGACCTACAAAATCGAATGCCTTTTCATAGTCACTAAAACACAGGTAAACATCTTTCTGGTAATCTCTATTTTCAGCCAAGATCCATCTGACATGAACAATGATAACCCTTGCTCCACATCCTCTTCTGAATTCAGTTTGAATTTCTGTCAGTTCCTTCTCAGGCTATCCCAGATGAATTACTGCAACTCTTCAAGTACTAATGTTTCCACACATGTTAGGGAGGCACAAGAATTAAAGATCTGGCTGACAAAGGCAGTAGGATTAAGCTCTTCCTCAGGAATTGTTCTTTGAGCACAGAATGGTTAATCTGGTTTTACTTCCCAATAAATTTAACAATTTAGTGCTGAGTCAACTCTGACTCATGGTAGCCTCATTTGTGTCAGAGTAGAACTGGGCTCCACAGGGTTTTCAATGGCTGATTTATCAAAAGTAGATTGCTAGACCTTTCTTCCCAGTTGCCTCATGGACTCCAACCTCCAACCTATCAGCTAGTAGCTGAGCACATTAAACAGCTTGCACTAACCAAAAACCAAAACCAAACTCACTTCCATCAAGTCGGATCTGACTCATAGCAACCCTTCTTTTGTTTCTGAGGTGGTATCACTACAGAAGTAGATTGCCCAATCTTCCTTCTGAGGAGTGGCTGGTGGGTTTGAACTGCCAGTCTTCTGGTTAGCAGTCAGGTGCCTTAGGCACTATGCCACCAGAGCTTCCTTGCACTGTGCAAGGACTCCTTTATTTCCAAATGATGGGCCTACATGCATTTCAGGAGTAAATCCAGCAACTGACAAACATCAGCTCATGGCTTCTTTCTTATCTGAAGCTTTAATTGCTGACATGTAGATGTAGACCCCATCAGGAGGCAAGGCAGCTCTGAGACACCACGCAGGCCGTAGACTAAACCAGCTCCATGCTGATCCCCTTTGGCTTCATTCTCTCTTTCTTAGCTAGAGTAACCACCCTTCAAGTAGAGCAGAGCCAGTCTTACAGATATAAAAGTGTGGATCACTTGCCCAGCTGGGTGGAACGCCTCCCTGATGGGGCATGGGAAATGGTAAAAACACTCCATACCCCACAACTTCTGAAAAAAACAAGACAAAGCAACTTGCACTTATATCATAATAGAATCATATACAAAATCAGTAATGCCAAGGTGAAATAACACCCTTCTATTTATTCTTAGGGGAGCTCTGGTAGCATAGTGGCTAAGGCACTTGACTGCTAACCAGAAGGCTGGCAGTTCAAACCCACCAGCCACTCCTCAGAAGGAAGATGGGGCAATCTACTTCTGTAGTGATACTGCCTCGGAAACCCAAGGAGGCGTTGCTATGAGTCGGGTCCGACTTCACGGCACATAACAACAACAACAACATTTATTCTTAGGAGTCCCTAAAAGCAATTAATGAGTTTGGCTGCTCATGGAGAGGTTGTCAATGCCTCAAAGTAAAGGTCTGGTGATCTACTTCTAAAAAATACACTGCCAGAGCCACTTTTCTAAAAAATAGACACTGAAAACCTCACAGAGTGCACTTGTGCTCTGACACGCCTGGGGTCACCATCAGTCAGAATCAATGGCAACCGATAGATTTATTCTCAAGATAAGAAATAAAACCCCTACTGCTATCCTGTTGTAATCTGTGACTGCTCTCATTTAGTTGGGCAATGTGGGGCAGGGCTAGAATGTGATGGAAGGTTCATAAGCACTATCAGCGATGGGCAGCCCCTCTCAGGCTTTCAGAGAAGACCAGACTCTCTCCCTCTGCACTGATTTCTGGCTTCCATGCTCAAACTTCCTAATATCTTTGTCTACCTGCCTCCATTATGGCAGAAAGCCTTGGGCCTCTCTTTTCTTATTTAAATTACATATTCGCCTTTTCATTCATATCCCTGTACTTGAAGCCAGTCTCTGCAGATTTCATAATTCTGGTGCTACCGTGTCTTTGAATAAGGGACACTCCTTGGGCACCCTCAGACCCACAGAGCGTCCATCTGCTGGGTTGGGTCCCCTCACTGTTGAAAGGTTCTTCATCAGGAGAGGGCACCTGGTCTGGGGCTGCACTCAGGGCGTGGAGAAGCAATCCTTCTGGAATCTAGTCTGCAATCTACTTTATTGCCTGAGGTGCTGGACGTGCCTGAGGTGAGGCTCCACTTCACTGGTTTACAACCCAGGCTGCACATTAGACTCACCTGTGGAGCTTTTAAAAGCTGCCATTGCCTGAGCCTATCCCAGACATTTTAAATCAGAATATCTGGCAATACAGCTGGGAAAGGTATTTTTTAATGCTCTCCAGGTGATTCTAAAGTGCAGTCAGCACGAGAACCAAAGAATGACTCTTTCCTAGTCCACATTTCTGTCCTAAATCTTTTAGAGCATAGAATCTGACTCATCCACTTTCTGCTTTTGGACGATTAAAAAAAGGATAATAGATTTACCAATGTGAATCTACCCATGAGAGACAGAGAGGTGGGAGAAGAGAATGAGTTATGTCCACACAGGCCTTACCTTTCCTTGATAAAAGCCTACTTAACTGATAGATACTGCTTCTGTAGGCATTGTCCTTTATTTTGGAAACACCCAGTTTTGACCGGATGCCCTCCAATCTCACATATTTAGTTCTTTCTGCAATGACTTTGAAAACCAGTCCTTTAAACAAACAAAATGGCACCTCCCTCAGACCAGCCTCTGACTCCATGCCCCACCTAGGGTGATAGGATGTTTTTCAATTCGGTCTTGGCATGAGGTTGTGAGATCAGGCCCTCTCAACCCAGGCACACCTAACCTTTCCCTCAAAAACTGCCTGGGTCTGCCAGACTTTCCCCAGAGACATCTAACCCAGTCAAAAAAGGACCAGGCCACAGTTCATAGAGATGACCCTTGCTTGTCCTCAGTAATGATGCCTCTGGTAGTGTCTTGGCATAGTTAACATCAGGTAGCAATGGATCCTTGTTTTTGATAGTGTAAGAAGTGTAAGTGAAGAAAGTGATTCCATTTAGATAATGGAAAGAATCAAATGGGTTGAAACTTAGATCAAAGCTCATTAAACTTGCATCAACTCTTAGGCAACCACAGATAACATCAGATAATTTTTTTCCTTCTGATAACTCTATGCTGAGGCATTTGTTTACTAAAATCAAATCATACTGCACTTCAGATGGAGAAATTCGACTCCTGTTGGGTTTTAAAATTCCGCCAAAATTTCATGAATGAATCCCATTTATTTGGCTATATATTTTCAGAATGACCTCACATGAAATCGTACCAAATTTCTCTATCTCAAATTTACTAATGTGCTCTTTGTGTGGAGCATCTGCTGCTAAAAGAGCTATGCTTGTCCAGGTCACAGCAATTGGGACAAATGTCAGTTTCCAAGTATGCAACTGTTGATTAACTTATATATGGTTTACAGTAACTTCAAAGGGCCAGCTCAGTTCTACCAGGTAGGGAGTCACATACAGAGATCATGTGCAACCACAGAGAAGAAAGTGTTGAACAAAGGGGTCTGACAAGGAAACTCTCAGCAGCTGAAATATTTAATGCCACAGTTTTTCTGGTCCAGGGCCAATACACCCACTTCAAGACTTTTTCAGAAAGGACCAGAGTTTCAGAATTTAAGAATGTGATCTAATAATAAAAGCTAACATTTTTGAGCATTTGTGCTTCACTTCCAACATTCCTCTGAGTGTTTTACATTGATTAATTCATTTAATCTTTACAATTTATGAAATCAGTACAATTATTTTATAATTGAGGAAATCAAGTCATGACAAAGTTAAGTAACTTGTTTGAGGTCACACAGCTAGTAAGAGCAGAGCCAGGACCAGGCTATGCTATTCTATAAAGCCTCTACTTTATTGGGTTCACTTTAGAGAATATGTTGATGTTTGTGGCAGCTATGAGAATATGTATCACAACTTTACAACTATGGCAAAGTTAACTGACCATTGGCCTGAGCTGCTATGCTCTAAAGTCCATTGCTCAGGCCACACTGCCCATGGGTTGCTTCCAGCCAATGCTTGAACAATGACAGGGACACTAAGGCAGCCTGTTCCTGGGAGACATGGGATTCCTCTGACCAGATGACTTTGGCTCAAGGACTAACTGACAACCACACTAAGACATCCTTACAATGCATGTAGTCCAGGGTGCTCCCACCCACCCTTCCTTCCCCATCTCCTTCACTGGAGGACAGACCTGTATTCCAGTGTGTCAACTCTTCCAGCCTTCTCCAGTTCCCTCTCCATTTCCTCTCACAAGCATTTTCCACACAGAATCTTTGTATGTTTAATCATGTTTTGACATCTACTTCTTGGAGATCCCAAACTAACATCATGTTGTATTTAATCCAAAATTTCAGAAAACATACAGGTTTAATTCTGATTTAATTAGTTCATTAGTGTTTTAAAAACTATACATTTAAAAAAAAGTTAAAGATATGTTTTTCTCTAGGCATTGCTAATGATGCCGTAAGATTCGTGTTGCTTAGTGTTCAGAAATTAACGTAGTTTATATTAGTTTTCATGTTTCTTTTTCTCCTTGTTTCAGCATGCTGAGTTCCCAGAGTCTAGAAGTAACAGGGCCTAACTAACTGACTGGAAGTCAGACTGAATGAAGGAAGGAAGGAGTCAAATACCCTTTAGAGAATATCCTATGATAGTCTTTTAAATTAGCTAGGTTAGAGGAGGGAACAAAGTGGGTAAAGCATTTGGCTGCCAACTACAAGACCCATGGTTCAAACCCACCAGCTGCTCCAAGGGAGGACAATGAGGCAATCTACTTCCATAAAGATTTGCAGCCTTGGAAACCCAATGGGGTCTGTATGAGTCAGAATGGACTCAATGGCAGTGGATGGTAGTGGTGTTAGAAGAGGGAAGCTGGTTCTATGAAAGAGTGGGGGAAGGAGAAAGCACTAAAGTTGATGACGAGGTCCTGGTTCTAAGCCCTGCCTGGACATGTGATCCCTTCATGGACACTAAGAGCTATCACAAGACCTGGCTGCTGAGAAACTCTGCACTCCTAGAGATGACACACCCTTAATAGCCCCAGAAGATGTTCAGTTATGCTCTAGAGGCAGGAACACTGATCTCTGGGTAAACCTTAACCTAGGTAATTCTATTATTAAAATAAATAAGTAATTAAATCTCCTTTCTCTGTTCCTTTACCAGTTGAATCACTTGCCTTGGTGGTGTTTTTAGGTCCCGTTGAGTCAGCTCCAACTCATAGTGACCCTATGTACAACACAACAAAACACTGCCTGGTCATATGCCAGCATCACAGTCCTTGCTATACCTGAGCCCATCATTGGAGCCACTGTGGCAATGCATCTCATTGAGGGCCTTCCTATTTTTCATTGACCCTCCACTTTACCAAGCATGATATCCTTTTCCAAGGAATGGTGCCTTCTGACAACATGACCGAAGTAGGTGAGATAAAGTCTCTGCAGCATTCTGGCTGCACTTCTTCAGGAAAGATTTGTTTATTCTTTTGGCAGTCCATGGTACTTTCAGTATTCTTCTCCAACACCACAATTCAAAAGGATCAACTCTTCTTTGGTCTTCCTTATCCATTGTCCAGCTCTCACATGCATATGAGGTGATTAAAAACACCATGGCGTGGGTTAGGCACACCTTACTCTTCAGAGAGACATCTTTGTCTTCAGCACTTGAAAGAGGTCTTTTTGCATCAGATTTGCCCAGTGCAATATGTCATCTGATGTCTTGACTGCTGTTTGCATTGATGTTGATTGTGGAACCAAGTAATATGAAATCTTTGCCAGCTTCAATCTTTTCTCCATTTATTGTGATACTGCTTATTGGTCCAGTTATGAGGATTTTCATTTTCTTTATGTTGAGATATAATCCTTGGTAGTAACCCCCTAATGCTGGGACAAGACACTAGATTCCGCAATACTGTTAGTTACCTTGTTAGCTGTCTAGTGAACATTTAACCTCTCTAGGCCTCTGATTTCCCTTTTGTAGTTAAACTGAGCTAAATTACAAAATGAAAGGGTCAGGGTATATGACCTCTGAGGTCCTTCCTTATGCTAAGATTCTCTGAAAGGTCTATATTGTCATGAACAATGATCAGTCCAGACAAATTAGCAGCATTCCAGGATAGAGTAGCAAACTCCTTCCAGCAGTGGGCCATTGTTATTATGTTCTACCCCAGAAAAACACACAGTGACCCACTAACTCTCCAGGGTATTCTGACCATAAAACCAAAAACCAGTTCTTAATCGCATTAATTCTGATTCATGGCAACCCTGTGTGTTACACAGTAGACCTGAGCTCCATAGAGTTTTCTTGGCTGTAGTCTTTATGGAAGCGATTGCCCAGTCTTACTCCCATAGTACTGCTGGATGGGGTTAGACCCACCAATCTTTAGGTTAGTAGACAAGCATAAATCATTTGCACCACTCAGTGACCTCCTATTTTGAGAGGCTAATGAATTTTACCAAGGGAAGTGAAGGAATATTTGACTTGTTTACATGCTTAGTGGCACTCACCTTACTGGTTGGCTATGCTAATCCAGGCACTTAACAGAAATACTATTTTTATTTCAAGAGCTACTGCTTAAGCGGTGGTATATCTGAATCTCTGTAATAATTTGCTCTGTTATCATGGGGTCCTGCTGAATCTTCCCTCAGTGTTTGAAAAATAATGCTGGCCGTGACTTTTAAGTTCCCCAGATCATCTCAGGAATTTTTAAAGCAGGGCACAAAGCTGATGAAAACTGGCTTCCCTGACCAGCATGAGCATATGTGGGGCAGCTTTGATGTGACTGATGGGGTAGTGTTTGCTGATAGGACCTGCTAATAATCCAGTGAGGTGATGTCATTCTTGGCAGGGCCCAGAAAGAGAAACAAGAGACCAACAGCTCTCCTTGGCTGAGAAAACCCCTTTAGGGTTCCTTGACTTTGCTGTTGCTGAGCAGATAAGATTGGGAAGTTCTGTGACCCCAGCTGAGCCATCCTACCTCCTGGGGATGGGAGTTTTTGTCAAGAAAACTTGGGTCACTAGCTGGTTTACATAAATCCCTTAGAAAGGTTTGCATTGCCTTTGAAAATACTCCCTGGAATGGAGATTTATAATAGAGCCATGAGATAATTAATTCCTGGGGAGATCATCCTTTGCACTAGAATTGCTTCACCCCATATGGGAGAGACTGAAGTCTTTCCTGATTTTGGATGCCAAGGAAAGGGTAGAAGCAGGTTGTGGGAGGGGAAGAGAAAACATCAAGGTACTTTTGATTCTACAATTAGAAAACAAACCCTAAACAAACCCTGTGTCCTTTAATAGGAGCTCTGGTGGCATGATGCTTAAGACATTTGACTGCTAACCAGAAGGCTGGAGGTTCAGACCCACCAGCACTCCTCAGAAGGAAGGTTGGGCAATCTACTTCCAGAGTGATACCACCTCGGAAATCCAAGGAGGGGTCGCTGTGAGTTGAATCCGACTTGAAGGCAGTGCACTGTGTTGCATTTATGCTCTGTAATATAATGCATCTTTTAGTTTGCTTTTATTTTCCTGGATCTTGTTTGAGCAATAGACCCAGGGGATTCTCCTTTTTTCTAGGTAGGTGGCAAGACTCACTGGCTTCCCCCATCAAACAATTTGTGGCATGAACCACCATGGTCAGTGGAGCTGAACTCCCACTTCCTCTGTGCCTACACCACTGACTCTTTGATGCAGATGTCTATCATGATATAGGAATCATACGGAATCTATCTGGACTCACTAAAAAAGCTACAAGAAAAGTGTACTGCCTGAGGAAATCTAGGACCTAATCTTCAAGGAACTTGTGAAAGCTGGGCTCCTTGACAGTGATATTGCAATGCCCTGGACTTTCTTCAAGGTGATAGTAGTTTCTACATAGGTTCCAAAAAAAGTGCATTACGGCCATACTTTGTTTTATTGTGCTTCACTTTATTGGGCTTTGCAGACATTGCAATCTTTACAAACTGAAGGTTTGTGGCAACCTTGTGTCGAGCAAGTCTATTAGCACCATTTTTTCCAACAGTATATGCTCATTTTCTGTCTCTGTTTTGCATTTTGGTAATTCTCACAATATTTCAATTTTTTTTCATAATACTATTACACACTTAAGCAGTCAGCTGCAGGGATCCAGGTGAGGAGAGGGAACCCAGGCATGCCCAAAGCAGCAGGGTGGGAGAGTGGGAGAAACGGGATTAAAAGGCCCAGGAACTGGGACAGAGGAGGATTCAGCCACAGGGACCCAGATAAGGGTGGTACAAGAGGTTTCCAATAGGGAGACAAACTTGTCTGTCAGTTTGTCCTACCGTGGTGACATGTTGATGTGAGTTTTGAGTCTGAGACACTGGTGTTTCAAACCCAGGGGGATGCAAATGGTGCACAGGTATCAGCCCAGCTTACAGAATGAGACAGACTAGGAAGAAGGAAGAGGCCATCCACTTCTCAAAGAATCGACCAGGGAAAACCTTATGAATAGCAAAGAAACACTGTCTGATACATTACCACGCAACTTTATGAATAGTCTGGTTAGGTTAGAAGGCTCTCAAAATGGGACTGGGAAAGAGCTGCATCATCAGAGTAAATCCATCATTACTCATATGAATAAAGTAAAGCTTTCAAGACCTCCATTTGCTGATGTGGCACCACTCAAATTGAGAAGAAACAGCTGCAGACATCCATTAATCATCGGAACATGGAATGTATGAAGTATGAATCTAGGAAAATTGGAAGTTGTCAAAAATGAAATGGAACACATAAAGATTGATATCCTCAGCATTAGTGAGCTGAAATGGACTGGTTTTGGCCATTTTGAATCAGGCAACCATATGATCTACTATGTCGGGAATGACAGTTTGAAGAGGAATGGCGTGGCATTCATCATCACAAAGGATGTTTCAAGATCTGTTCTGAAGTACAATGCTGTCAGTGATAGGATAATATCCATACACCTACAAGGAAGACCCGTTAATCCAACTATTATTCAAATTTATGCACCAACCACCAAAGCCAAAGATGTGGAAACTGAAGATTTTTATCAACTTGTGCAGTCTGAAATTGACCGAACATGCAATCAGGATGGGTTAATTATCACTGGTGATTGGAATGCAGAAGTTGGAAACAAAGAAGAATCACCAGTAGTTGGAAAATTTGGCCTTGGTGAAAGAAATAATGCTGGAACTCGCATGGTAGAATTCTGCAAGACCAACGACTTATTCAGTGCAAACACCTTTTTTCAACAACACAAATGGCGGCTCTACATGTGGACTTCACCAGATAGAACACACAGGAATCAGATTGACTATATCTGTGGCAAAAGGTGGTGGAAAAACTCAATATCTTCAGCCAAAACCAGGCCAGGAGCTGATTGTGGAACAGACCATCAGCTGCTCATATGCAAGTTCAACTTGAAGTTAAAGACAATTAAAACAAGTCCAAGAGAGCCAAAATATGATCTTGAATATATCCCTCTTGAATTCAGAGATCATCTAAAGAATAGATTCGATTCATTGAACACCAACGACCGAAAACCAGAAGAATTGTGGGAGGATATCAAGAACATTATCCATGAAGAAAGCAAGAGATCACTAAAAAGACAAAAAAAAAAAAAGAAGAGAAGACCAAAATGGATGACAGAAGAGACTCTGAAACTTGCCCTTGAGCGGAGAGTAGCTAAAGCAAATGGAAGAAATGACAAGATAAAAGAGCTGAACAGAAGATTTCAAAGAGCAGTTCGAGCAGACAAAACCAATTACTATAATGAAATGTGCAAAGACCTGGAGTTTGAAACCCAAAAGGGAAGAACACGCTCGGCATTTCTCAAGCTGAAAGAATTAAAGAAAAAAAAATAAGCCTCGAGTTGCAATATTGAGAGATTCTATGGAAAAAATATTGAATGATGCAGGAAACATCAAGAAAAGATGGCAGGAATACACAGAGTCGCTGTACCAAAAAGAACTGGTCGATCTTCATCCATTTCAGGAAGTGACATATGATCTAGAACCAATGGTACTGAACGAGGAAGTCGAAGCTGCAATGAAAGAATTGGCAAAGAACAAGGCTCTGGGAATTGACAGAATACCCATTGAGATATTTCAACAGATGGATGCTGCACTGGAGGCACTCACTCAGTTTTGCCAAGAGATTTGGAAGATAGCTACCTGGCCAACTGACTGGAAGAGATCCATATTTGTGCCCATTCCAAAGAGAGGTGATCCCACAGAATGTGGAAATTATAGAACAATACCATTAATATCACACACAATTAAGATCTTACTGAAGATAATTCAAAAAAGGTTGCAGCAATATATTGACACAGAACTTGCAGAGGTGCAAGCCGGATTCAGAAGAGGATGTGGAACAAGGGATATCATAGCTGTTGTCAGATGGATCTTGGCTCAAGGCAAAGAATACCAGAAAGATGTTTACTTGTGTTTTATTGACTATGCAAAGACATTTGATTGTGTGGATCATGACATATTATGGATAACATTGAGAAGAATGGGAATTCCCGAACACTTGATTGTACTCATGAGGAACCTGTACCTTGACCAGGAGGCTGTCGTTCACATGGAACAAGGGAACACTACATGGTTTAAAATCAAGAAGAGAGTGTGTCAGGGTTGTATCCTTTTCCCACACTTATTCAATCTATGTGCTGAGCAAATAATCCGAGAAGCTGGACTATATGAAGAAGAACATGGCATCAGGATTGGAGGAAGAATCATTAACAACCTGAGATATGCAGACGATACAACTTTGCTAGCTTACTGATGAAGTTTGAAGGATACAGTCTGAAATATGGATTACGTCTCAATATAAAGAAAACAAAAATCCTCACATCTGGACCAATAAGCAGCATCATGATAAAAGGAGAAAAGATTGAGGTTGTCAAAGAATTCACGTTGCTTTATTCTACAGTCAAGGCCAATGGAAGCAGCAGTCAGGACATTTGACGATGTATAGCACTGGGTAGGTTGGTAGTGAAGGAACTCTTTCAAGTGCTAAGGAGCAAGGATGTCTATCCTAAGGTTCGCCTGACACAGGCCATGATGTTTCCAATCACCTTGTATGCATGTGAGAGCTGGACAATAAATAAAGAAGACCGAAGTGGAGTTGATGCTTTTGAGTTGTGGTGCTGGCGACGAATGCTGAAGGTACCATGGACTGCAAAAAGAACTAACAGATCTGTCTTGGAGGAAGTGTGGCTGAGATGCTCCTTGGAAGCAAGAATGGCCAGACTTCGTCTCACCTACTTTGGTCATGTTGTCAGAGGGGACCATTCCCTGGAGAAGGATGTCATGCTTGGTAAGGTGGAGGGTCGATGAAAGAGGAGAAGGCCTTCAAGGAGATGGATTGACATGGTGGCTACGACAATGTGCTCAAGTATAACAAGGATCATGCAGCTGGCGCGGGATTGGGTGGTGTTTCGTTGTGCTGTGCATGGGGTCGCTATGCATCAGAAGCGACTTGACGGCACCTAAAAACAACAGCAGCAGACTTGGAAATAGAGCAAATGTTGGTAAAGAGATAATATTTTCCAGTTGACTTTTATGACGATCAGAATTCTGTTGCCATGAGGGGAAAAAAAATCCATCAGTATGCTGAGTTGAAAACATTTGGGAAAAAGGCTGATAGTTCATTCTAATGCCATGGAGAGCAACTTTTATCCATTCTTCAAATACTTATGTAAGGATTACTATGTGCCACACAGAGTTCTAGGAGCAGGAGGGGCAACAGTGAATGAAGTAGACGCAAACCTGTTCTCACAGAACATGTGTTCTGTGGGAGGGAGACAGAAATTAAATAAATTAGATTAAATACAGAATATGCCAACTAGTGATAAATGTTATGGAGAAAACTAAAGCAGAGAGAACTGAGGTAGAGATGGGAATGGCTAGTGCAGGCTTTGCCAAGAAGATGATATGGAGGAAGGGAGAGAGTTATGTGGATAGTGAGGGATGAGTAATCTGGGCAGAGGTAGTAGCAAGTGCAAAGGCACTATCTCAAAAGCCTGATGGAGTTGAGATAAAATATAAAGGCTGGTATAGCTGGACTGTGGTGAGGAAGGTGGAGAGTATGGAAAGGAAGTAGGGAGGCTGGTTGTACAGGTATTGCAGGGCTAACCATTATATGCTTCTCCTTCCTCTATCTGGAAGTTTCTGCCTGCTGCTGTACCCATCCTTTGACACCTATATCTAGAACCCACCATCCTGTAAGGCTCAGCTCTTCTTCTAAGCTATTGCTGACTTCTTTTGTCACAGTGATTGACAAAGCCTCTTCCTGATATCTAGGGCACTTACTATTTCCTAGGTCTTCTGGCCCTTGCCACATTGAATCACATCATTTCTTATGTATGTTTTCACTTCCCATCAAGATGTTCAGTATGACTAAAGCCGTACGTAACTTTTTCCTTTATTTCCTATAACAGTTGGCATAGTGTTAGGTACTCAGAAAATACTCAGATAATACTTGTTAATAGAAAGGAAATGCTTTCTGACTCTATGCTTAGAGTGTCAAGAACTTTATTAGCTCTTTTTCCTTTTGTGTGAGTCTGAGAGAAAGTGTTATTAGTGATATTTAAATCTTATCTATTCATTAATATTCTTATTTTAAGTACAAATGATCTAATATATGAAATATTTCAAGCCCCAAATTCCAGTATTACTGATTTTGAAAGTTTGTTATACTTGACTTACTTTATTTCGTTTATAATTGGGATATAGTACAAGTTTTTTTTTTTTTCAAATAATTTTCAATATGTTTTCTGCTTGAAATAAAAAATATTTGTAGTATGAGTAAAAGTAACTTTTCAAACCATAAGGATATAATATTCTGAAATTCTTAGATACTGAGTCTTAGTTCAGTGTGAGAGTGAGAAACTCTTCTAGAAGTGGGTACCATATTGTCTACCTTGACCTCTTGCTGAGGTCCTGAAGGAAGCTCTTGTTTTTCTCAGTTTCCCCATTGTCTAGCAGAAACACAGAAGGGGCCTGATAAATGCCACTGGATATATGACTGTTATTATCCCATTTTACAGATAAGAAAGGTGCAACTGAAGGAGGTTGTAACTTTTTGCAGGTCACATAGATAATTACTGGCTGATTCAGGACTAGAATCAATGTTGATGGCTTTAGTGCTAACAGATTTATTGTTAGCAATCTGTGTTTTGGGTTTCATAATAGGTGATAAAATGCTGTTCTTAAACAGCCTAAGCTCTTCATTTTGCACTTTAATTTGCCACATAACTCTGCATAGTTATAACAACTCCTTGCATCTCTGTGTAGCAAAGACAGAGATATATGGAGATACTGAACAGAGGGCAAGAGAGAGGATACTGGATCAGATTCATGACAGGGGAGTAGTCCATAGAGGGCACAACAATGGCACTGAAAGAAGATTACTGGGAGAAGGAGAGTGACGAGAGGACTTACTATATTTTTTCTATGATCAAAAAAGTTGTAATTTATTTCATCCCTAAATCCTATACACCTATTCCTCACATATTGACTATCTCATTACCTGACATTTTGCATTTATGATAATAGTAAAAAAAATCAACCATCCAACTATTTGGTACAGTAACAATATCCATCTGGCAATAATGAATGCCAAATTGTGAAGCAAGCGTAACACTGGCTGTGATTGTTAAGGTTTTGTGTCAATTTGGCTAGACCATGATGCTCAGTGGTTTGGCAGTTATGTAATGATGTAATTGCCAGTTATGTAATGCTCTAACTTGGCAGTTACGTAATGATGTAATCATCCTCCATCTTGTAATCTGCTGTGATCATCCTGCATTTTCTCATAATGATTTTCACGTAATGACTGATCTTTGGAATATAACCATGTCGAGAAGTGAAAGTGGATGTTGTTTACAAATATTTGGATTAATTATGGTGGATGATGGGATAAACTCTGGATATGAAGGGGACATTTTGGCAGAAGTAGAAATAGTTTTTTGTTACAGGACAGTAGAAGAACACTGATACTGTCCAGCCAGAACCCAGGAGGAAAGATGAGCAGGGAGAAATGTTCCAGAAACTCTTGTTCTAAAACATCATAAGTCTGGGAAAGAAGTAATGAAAACTGGTCTTTAACTGAGGATGAACAAGTGAGTAGGAAGGAGAGGTTTTTTAACTTGCTAGTGATTCCTTCTCTCCCAGAAATGGCACATAAGAAGAACAGAAAGTCTAATGTCAGGTTGGTAGATTCATCCTGTTATATCTATCTCACTCCCTCTCAAATTAATGTGTCATCCTTGCCTGTGTCTCTTTGGGTAGCCATGAGTGAAGCTATAGAGTCTGGAAAGCTGAGGTCCAGCCCTAACTGTGATCCTTTTTTTAAGGACATGGGCAAGCATCTTGTCCATCTTGCCTGCCATTTTGTGAAAGGAGGTTGTTTAGCAAATGATCTCTAAGATCTTTCAGCTGAACAATCTGTGGTTGTATGCAATTCTCTTCCAGGTTCTTCTACATTTGGTTGCTGAAGACGAGTTTGACATAAAGAAGTAAGAAACGATGAGTAATTTTAGGCAAGGTGGCATGGGAGGCCAAAGATTGGGTCCTTGGGTAACTTAGACATCTGTCTATAGTAACAAGTGTTTGATAATTTCTCTGGCATCTCTTTTGATTTAGTACCACTGGGAGAAGGAAATATGGGAAACAGATGCAAGGCATGTTAGGAAATGAAATGTCCTTCCCTTTCTTGCCATAAATGAAAATCTAGTCCCAGGTAACACTGGCTATACTTACACAGCTGAGGCAGGCCAACTTACACATCCTTGACCAGCCTAAAATTCCCCAGTCTTTCACTCCCATTTCAGTAATGAATAATCCAAGGACTCAAGAAGCTGAAATTATTTTGCCCACACTTACAAATATCAAAACCAGTTGCCATTGAGTTGATTCTGACACATGGTGACCCCATGTGTGTCAGAGTAGAAGTGTACTCCCCAGGAATTTCAACAGTTAATTTTTTAGAAGTAGATCCCAAAGCCTTTCTTCTGGGCTGCCTCTGGGTGGACTTGAACCACCAACCTTGCAGTTCACAGCTGCGTGCCTTAACCATTTGCACCACTCAGGGATGCTCACTAGTTTACTCAGAAACCACAATCAAACAATAGCAATCCCAAATGACTGAAGGGCACCCATACTAGTTGAATAAGTACAGGCACCCTCCTTAAATTGCCTTTTTTGAAAACTCTTCCGCTGCACCACCAGAGCTCCTTCACTTATGAATAGTGACTAATTAAACTTATAAAAAGTAAGTTGGCTCTAGTTTGGATCATTTGTGTCTGCTTGCAGAAAGATGAATTGCATAATAGATCTAGCCAAACACTCTAGCCTAAATATTGGCCCTATTCGAACTGTTGAGCTGAATTTTTCATAACACAATTCATAACATTCCTCCTCCTTCTGCTTATTTCATTGCATCTAATATGCTTTTTTTTTTTTTTTTTTCTGTTTCTTAAGTTCCAGACAGGAGCCCCCAGAGTGACCTAACCCTGTTTGACATGTACAGTTTTCTGATTTATGGGAATCGTAAAAGATTATTGTGCTTTATCTGAGTGAGGGTCCTTACTATAAAAAACTCACAAAGATCACAAACATGGACACTTGTCTGCTGCAGCTGGGCCTCTTGGTGTTTGAAAAGAGCCATTCACTGCACAAGGAGCAGCCTGGCCATACCTTGAACTTGGTGGGCTTCTTTTGTTATTAGAATACTTTTAAGGATCAGGGAGCTTTCCTGGGTTCTCTGCAAAGGCTCACTGTAAATATTTGCTCAGTTTGTATATGGTAAACATTTACCAGCTTCTTGAAGTAGAACACTTGGGAACTGAGTGGAGGGAACCCGTGGGACCAGGCCGCAGGATTCTGTTAGCAACCCCAGTTACTGCCAGCATGATAACTTTAAAGGCTCAGCTGGAGTTTGTCTGGGCTCTTTTAAGTATTTCATACAGGAGACATCAGAGCTAGACCCAGTCTGAATCCCCAGAATTGCCATGTCTGTTGTTAGCTGCCATCAAGTCAGCCCCTGACTCATGGCTAGCCCAAGCGCAATGAAACAAGATACTGCCCAGTCCTGTGCCCTTCCCATGATTGATGTGGATTGCACAGTCAGGATACAGATGGTTTCTATTGGTGGCTCATCAGATGTATATTGCCAGATCTTTCTCCCCAGTCTTAGTCTGGAAGCTCTGATGAAAGTTATTCAGCATCACAGCAATACACAAGCCTCCAGTGACAGATGGGTGCTGGCTATGCATGAGGGGTACTGGCTAAGAATCAAACCTAGGTCTCCTGAATATAAGGCAAGGATTCTAACAATGAACCAAAAAGACTGGCAGAGACCTAACAAGTGTATATGGGCACCGGATGTGTTTCCCTGGATAAAATGTATGGTTCTCATTGGTGGCTTCTGCCTGAAGAGAGAGTAGGGGAAGAGGGAATTTCCTGCTTCCCAAAATCCCTTTATTATCTCGCCATTCCCCTGCTAAGTCTGGGGAGGGAAGGAAAGGTAAGAAAGCCATACAGGGTAGTGGTTAAGAGCTCACACTGTGAGTCTGGCAAGACATGCATTTGTATCCCACGGCCACCATAGCTTAATGAGCCTTTGTGGTTATGGGCAGTGAACACTCCCTGGCCGTGCTCAGCTAGAACCTGGAAGGATGTTAAATAAGAGAAGTTTATTGTTTATTTTGTTTTGTTTTGTTTTATTAAAGCAAAAGAACTTTAGTTTTTCCAGGTGGCAGTCTGAGTGAGTGGGCTGTACGGTCCAGAATAGGTGACAAAGAATGGAGGGAAGAAGGTTTTTAGGAGAGAGGGGCTTTAGGGCAGGGAGGTTAAGCTAAAAAAAAAAAAAAAAAAAATGGGGTCGTTCATAGGGAGTCTCTTGTTAAGTGTTTTACTCTCATCTTTATCTTGGGCGTTTTTTTCTGTGTCATAATTCTCCTCATTTCCCCAGAACTTTAAATACGTATCTGCTTTTCACCACTTAGAGAAGGTGTTTGGAAGAGATGAAGAAAGAGGAGCAGTGTCCAGAGTTGGCAGAAGTGGCACTGAAAGAGGAAGACAGCTACAAGAGGTAAGAAGGGTCACCAGAAGCTCAAGAACAGCACAGAAGCAGGTCATGATATGAACCATCTCAGGACTGAATGGGTGTCAGCACCCTGTGTTAGTTTCCTTGGGCTGACAACAAAGTGCCACAAACTGGATGGCTTAAAACAATTATTTGTCTCACAGTCTGAAATCAAGGTGTAGGCAGTGCCATGCTCTCTCTGAAGGCTCTCAGGGAGATCTTTGCTTGCCTCTTCCTAGCTTCTGCTATTCTTGGTAATTCTCAGTGTTCCTTGGCTTGTAGATGAATCACTCCAGACTCTGCTCCCATCATCACATGGTGGTTTTCCCTCTTCATGTCTGTCCATGTCTCTTCTTTCATAAAGACACTGGCATAGTGCCTAAGGCATTTGACTGCTAACCAGAAGGCTGGCAGTTCAAAACCACCAGCCACTTCCCAGAAGGAAGGTTGGGCTATCTACTTCCATAGAGATACTACCTGAGAAACCCAAGGAGGGGTCACTAAGAGTCGAGATTGACTCGACAACAGTGAGTTTTTGAGTTGACTGGTATTGAATTAGGACCCAGCTTACTCCCAAATTGATCTCAGGTTAATTTAACTGATAACATCTTCAAGAACTCTATTTTCCAACAAGTTCACATTCACAGGTACCAGGGGTTAAGTCTTCAATACATCTTTTTGAAGGACACAATTCAATTCAAAACATACCTCCACAAGAGGGAGGTGAACTTTGAAGGGGGTGTGAGGTGGGTCTGGGCTTCCATAGCATGCTAGATGGGGAAATACTAAGCCATTTTATTTTAACATTAAGGGTGTAACTTCAGAGGACTAGATGATTTGGAGGTTATCCATAAGGCAGACACTTAGGTTACATTATTATCACAAAACTTGGAGATTAGATGTCCTTTTAGTTTTCCTCTCAGATGCTGGGAGAGAGGTTATGAAGTTGCCTTGAATCTCCTTGGTGTCTTCTCAGGTGAGGGAAAGAGCCTGGAGATACATGTAGCCTCATGAAGATTCCCCAGAAACAATTACTTGCTGGAAGTCCATCGTGTGCTGTCTCTAACCACTGTCTATTCATCCTCCTACAACTCCTTGGCTACATCATCTCTTCATCAAGTCTACGGTCAAACATGATTCCAGAACACTTTAAGTAGAATCAATCCTAAGTCGGTATCAGTAGCACATGGTACGTCTGAGAGAACCACCATTCCCGTGTCCCAGTCCAGCTCCCAATGTTGTCCCATGGCAGCCTGAAGCTCCAACTAACCACTTCCTACTTCATATCTGCATTTTCACAGAGAAAGCATGAAAGCAATCACAGGGAAGGTGTCTGTTGTCAAAATAATGAACTTGCTTTGGGAGATCTTGCCTCTCTGCAAGCCTGCCTGTCTTACTCAGAACTCTTTACTTAGGGAGAGAAGAAAAGTTCAGCACTCAAGACTTGTGGATGCTTCTCAGGTTCTATTCAGTTTTCTTTGGAGAGTAAAGATAGTTAGAAACCACCAGGGTTCAAGCCCTTGTACACCGTTGTTCTCTAATCCTCAACAACAGATGTCAGCAGTAGTGAGGGAAGACAAGCTCGTCTACAGGGGTTACTAACTTTTCCTCTACATCCCTATGGCCTAGATCTGCTCCTGTTGTTATTTTTATGTGCTGTCTAGTCAGACCCGACTCATAGTGGCCCCTCCTTGGGTTTCTGAGGCAGTATCACTACGGAAGTAGGTTGCCCAACCTTCCTTCCAAGGAGTGGCTGGTGGGTTTGAACCGTCAACCTTCTGATTAGCAGTCAAGTGCCTTAGTCACTATTCTACTAGATCTGCTCCTAGAACATATGTAATTACCCCAAGAGGATGGAGATTTCCTGAGGAAAAATCAAGGAGATCTGGACCAAGCAAGTTTGGTTTAGTCTGATTAAGTATTATATAGTACCCACCTCTGAGGAGCTCCAGGTTACTTGGAGTTAAATTGGACACATTTGTAAGCTTTAAATTCCTATAAGGTGTTGACAAGCACCAGCAAATGTGCTCCTTTAAGGTGTAGACAAGCTATCTCTTCTTTTCTTCTTCTTCTCCTTCTCCTTCTCCTTCTTCTTCTTCTTCTTCTCCTTCTCCTTCTCCTTCTCCTCCTCCTCCTCCTCCTCCTCCTCCTTCCCCCTCCCCTTCCCCTTCTTTTAACTTGCACTATTCCCTAGAGAAACAAAAAAAGCAACTTCTCCATAGAGCTTAGCTTGCCTGGTTAAAACCCATATTTGGCAATTTTATAAATTCACCTAAGCATTTGTTTTCCTTTTCATAGGGATAATGTTAGAACAACATGGTTTACGGTAGAGTCCGTACTCTTTATGGTAAGTGTCAGCCATTTTCAGAGAAAGGCCAACTGTTTTCATTTCTAGTAATGACTTGATGGAAACTTAACAGGAACATATCTCCTAAGGAAGCTCTAGACCAAGCTGTGATAAGAAATCAGAGCATCAGCAGAGCCCTGCTACATACACTCCAGACCCCAGCACCCTGGTGTATTGACATGTATTTGTACCAAATATGACACAAAATGAATTATCAACTGGGATTTGACAATCTTTTGTTGTTGTTGTTGTTATAGAAAATACATTTTTTTACAAAGTTTGTAGTTATAACCAAAGTTCCAAAAAAATGTGAAATGATCTTACCTCATTTCACACTCAACATCCCATCTATCAACAGACTCTATAGTCTTCAAAACAGTTCAAGTCACTGTCATAGTTAGGTGAAAATTTTGCAAAAGCCTTCCTGCCTCTCCCCTACCCTCCCAGTTCAGTTGCTTCTCTAACAGGAGCCAGAATAAACTTTTTTTTTCTTAATGTATTTTATTGAAATATAATTTAGGTGCAGTGAAATACACAAAACTAAAGTGACATGGGTCAATGCATTTTTCTTTTCTTTTTTTTTTTTTTT
>NW_006921691.1:5888954-5894071 GCF_000298275.1 Orycteropus afer afer | reverse complement strand
GCAGTCAAGTGCCTTAGTCACTAGGCTACCAAAACTCCTTTTATGTGTATGTACCATAGTTTGGTCATCCACTCTTCCACTATAAATCTTAGAGATAACTCCTTTGCCAGATATATAATTGTTGGCGAATATGAACTTGTTGCTGTCATTTTTGTTATGTGCTTTTTCATAGTGTTGATTTATTTGTTCCACATAATTGTCTATGCTGAGCTTGTTTTGTTTATGAATCGCATTATCACTTCCTTCATTGCTATTATTTCTGTATTTGCTGAATATTTATGCTGGTCCTCTCTTTTGATGTGAAGGTTTATCATTTTTCTTTGAGGTTACCCTGTGATTTATAGTTTTCTTTCCAAGTTTAGAACAGTCCATTCTATCTTGTAGTTGTCTTAACTTCCCTACCATCTACAAGTTCTCTAATGATAAAGTTTTTCCCTCTTTTTGGTTTGTAGTTGTCCTCATTTGTCAATGAATGTCTCTGGTTCCCTGTTTACAATCTTGTATGCTTATATACTTTGGATACTTCCATAACAGGGTTGGTTTCTGGGTTATATCATCATATGTGTTAATTGTCAGTTGTCATTTGCTGTTGTTGCTTCTCTATCCAAAGGGGTCCCTTTAGCATCTCTTGTAAGGTTGGTCTGGTTTTAACAAATTCCCTTTATTTCTGCTTATCTGGAAATGTCCTAATTTCACCATCATATTTGAGGTACAATTTTGCTGAGTACATAATTCTTGGTTGGAGATTTTTCTTTTTCAGGGTTTTATATTTACCAGCCCATTGTCTTCTCGCCTGCATGGCTTCTGTCGAGAAATCCAAGCTCAGTCTTATTGGTTGCCCCTTGCAGTTAACTTTTCATTTTTCCCATGGTGCTCTCATGATTCTTTCTTTGTCTTTGTTTTTGGTAAGTGTGATGATGAAATGTCTGGGTGATTTTATTTTGGGGTCTATTCTGTTTGGGGTTCATTGGACATCCTGAATAGCTATATTCTCATCTTTCATCATACCAGGAAAATTCTCTTCCAACAAATCTTTGACAATTTTCTCTGTGATTTTGTTTTTCTCTTCCTGTTTGGAATTCCAATTACACTTAGGTTATTCCTTTTGATGGTATCCCACATGAACCTTAGGCTTTCTTCATTTTGTTTTGATCTTTTTTCTGATTTATCTCTTTCCAAAGAAGTGTTCAGGTATTTGCCTTCAATCTTCCTAATTCTGTCTTCCATTGATTCAATTCTGTTCCTTTGCCCATTCAATGTCTTATCTATTTCTGAAAATTTAGTATTAATCTTCTAGATTTCTGTGTGTAGATTTTGTATCATTTCTAATTTTTCATTTATGTTGTAATTTTGTTCTTGTATTATCTTTTGAAATTGTTCTAGGGTTTTCTCTGTGTTTTCCTTGATCTGTCTTTCAATTTGCTGAAGACACCTAAATATAATTCTTTTGAATTCCTTATCAGGGAGTTCCAATGCTGCATCTTCCACAGGGATGTGTTTTGGGTCTGTATCCTGGTCCCTTGTTTCTCCTGCTTTATCTTGTTTCTTTGTGTGGTCTGTGATGCTCTGTTGTCTCCGAGGCATTATGATGTTTTTTGTGTTTATTTTAAATTGGTGATTGTATGTTGGAGTGACTTATCCACTATTTTCATTTTCTTTGTTTTGTTTGCATGTTAACTATTCAAGCAGATTACTGTGCTCATCTATTTGCTAGTTGACAGCACTTATACACTCACACCTGTCTCCTTTCCTGTTGTCAGCCTCTCACACATCCCTGCCTACCTTGGCAAATAAGCCTATTCTTAGGTCCCTGGAATCTGAATGAGAATGCTATCACTTTAAAATCCAAAATGGTTGCCACTTGTAAAGATTCAAAATGGCTGCTCCCTTGGTCACTTTAAATATCCAAAATGGCCACCTCTTGTAAACATTCAAAATGGCTGCACCCTCGGTCACTTTAAATATCCCAAACGGCTACGTCTTGTAAACATTCAAAATGGCTGTGCTCTCAGTCATTTTAAATATCCAAAATGGCTACTGCTTGTACATTTTTAAAATGGCTGTGCCCTCAGTCATTTTATATATCCAAAATGGCTGCTGCGTGTAAACAATCAAAATGGCTACACCCTCCAAACACCTGAAAGTCAACAGCTCAGGTAGTCTCCCTCCTTGCTGTTTCCCTTTCTAGTCAAAGGCCACCAGCACAGTCGCCCCTGCAGTCCTTGGTGACCAGGGCTGATCTTTAGGTCAATTCTCAGATCCCAACACTACTTGGAAATATTCAGCCTGTTGGTCCTGTCAGGGTAGCTGACAGTTTGCAGCTCTGATCGTCTCTGTTCTCACTGTTTTTGTTCAGGTTTTTCTACTGTTGTTGTTGTTGTTATGTGCCATCAAGTCAGACCCGACTCACAGCGACCCCTCCTTGGGTTTCCGAGGCAGTATCACTATGGAAGTAGATTGCCCAAACTTCCTTCCAAGGAGTGGCTGGGTTTTTCCACTAGTTGGTGCCTAATCCACTTCTGTATACTTCCTTTCAAAGCTCAGGGCTCCAGGATTATCTTCAGTATCCCTGTCCATTGGTTTTTCTTTTATTTGTCGAAGAGGGTCTGTATCACTTGTCTGCCTACTCCATCTTACTGGAAGTCAGCCAGAATAAACTTTGGAAATTTACATCAGACTATGTCCCTCATCTGTTCATCTTATTTCCTACAACCTGTTGCCATCAAGTCAATTCTGACTCATGGAGAGTCCATGTGTGTCAGAGTAGAACTGTGCTCCATAGAGTTTTCAATGGCTGATTCTTCACAAGTAGATTGCCAGGCCTTTCTTTCTGAGGTAAAATAGGTGTCTGGTAAACTCACACCTCCAATCTTCAGTTAGCACCTGAGTGTGTTAACCACCCAGGAGCAGCCATTTCCTAGTACTCCTCCATCTTTCATGCTGTTGTGACCTCACTGGCTTCCTTGCTAGTCCTTGAGCAAAAATAGGTCAGAAACTCAGGGCCTTTGCATTTTCTAAGCCCTCTCAGTGGAATGTTCTCCCCTTAGGTACTCATACAACTTGCTCCTTTATTTCCTTATAATCTCGGATGAAATGACATCCTGTTATTGAACACTTTGACATCCCCAATTACTTCCTACCCATCCTCCCCTGCTTTACTTTTCTTCATAGTGTTTATTACCACCTGACATATTGCATATGAAATATGAATTTGATCATTTTGTTAGTCAGTTTTTCCATGTGAGCAGGGACTTTTCTTTCATTCACTACAGAATTCTCAGTGCCTTTAAACAATTTCTGGCACATAAATAGAGCTCAATAAATATTTATTGAACCAATGAATGAATTCATGAGTCCTAATACTCTGTATCATCAGCTGGCACAAATGCCCCATAAGGCTAGAGGTGAAGAAAGGAATGTTAATAAGAAGAAATTATTGGGATGGTCAAGAATTAGTATTTTTAAGAGAATAAGCAAAAGCAAGAGAAATATTTAAAAACATGAAGCAAAAGGAAAATAAATGGAAAGTGATCCTGGTTAGCACTCACCCATTTGCTGAACCAAAGTCAGGCCAGATTAATTTTCTTCAGTTGCTGAAATCTGGTTCTTGTCACAAATCAACCTTGACATCTATTTTGATACACATATTATATGTCTCTTGGCATGCAGAATACTCATATCATTTACCAGATTTATTGAAATTATGGAAAGTGGTGTGAAATGCCTTCTGCCATATGGGAAAAGAGGTGAAAACGCTGACATTTGACTTTTGGCCAATTTCATGAAAGTTTCTGGTTTCAGATTGTTTCTCCTCCTGGGTGTGGTGGCTCTCTCTTATCAAACTTTTATCCTCTAAGCGGCCATAAAGACATGTTTGTGCATCCACTGAGATTTCAGTATTCAAAAAATCATGTTCTGATGTGTACAAAAATTGACATTTTGCCCCAAGTATTACAAGAAGAATTGAAAAGACTTTCTTTGCCCTGTAATTGTCTGTCTTTGCACGTTTCTTTTTCCATAGTTTTGGTGAACTATGAATAGGCATGGGGGAACTAATTCATTGAATATACAAATCATTGAGCCACAATCAGGAAGGCCAGCACACAGAATGTGATAATAACATGGTCTCTGCCTCTACTAAGGAGCCTAGTGGCACAATGGTTAAGTGCTCAGCTGTGAACTGTAAAGTTGGCAGTTCGAACCTACCAGTGGCTCTGAGGAAGAAAGACCTGGAAATCTGCTCTTGTTAAGATTAAACCTGAAAACCCATTGCCGTTGCATAGATTCCAACTTACAGTGACTGTCCTAGTTCTTCTAGTGCTGCCTTAACAGAAATAACACAAGCGGGTGGCTTTCACAAACAGAATTTATTTTCTCATAGTTTAGGAGGCTAGAAGTCCAAATTCAAGATGCCAGCTCTAGAGGAAGGCTTTCTTTCTCTGTTGGCTCTGGAAGAAGGCCCTTGTCTCTTCTGAGCTGCTACTGGGCGATCTTCATGTGCCTGTGTACATGTCTTCCCCGATCTCTGCTTGCTTGTTTAATCTCTTTTATATCTCAAAAGAGATTGACTCCAAGACACACCCTCCATTAATTCTGCCTTCTTAAATAACAAAGACAGCCCACTCCCAAATGAGATCATAACCACAGGCACAGAAGTTAGCATTTTCAACACATAGCTCTTGGAGACACAGATTCAATCCATAACAGTGACCCTATTGGAGAGAGTGGACTGCCCCATCTTCTGTGAAGTGGTTATTGGGTTCATACTGCCCACCTTTTGGTTATCAGAAGAGCATTTAACCACTGTACCACCATGGCACCTTGAGTAAAGATTACTGCCTAAGAGAGCCTATGGAGCAGTTCTACTCTGTCATATAGGGTCCCTGTGAGTAGGAATCAACTCAACTGCACATGACAACAACTGCCTCCACTATCCTCCTATTGTACAACTGTAGACAAGTCACATAATCTTTCTAAGCCTCATCACTCCACTTGCTACCTTTCCCCAACTCCCTGTTTTTGTTTTTTTTTATTAGGATTTGGGTGAAGATTTACAGAGTAAATTCACTTTTCATACAGCAGTTCACATATACTTTGTCTCATGTCATTGACCAAAA
>NW_006921691.1:5852776-5881689 GCF_000298275.1 Orycteropus afer afer | reverse complement strand
AAATTCTTCTGCTAGTTGGGGTTTAGTCCAAATCTGCATCCTTTCCTTCAAGGCTCAGGGGTCCAAGATTATCTTCTGTGTCTGTATTAATGGGTTTCCCTTTTCTTTGTTGAAGAGGGTCTGTGCAATCCTTCTGCCTAGTCTGCCATCTTGCCCTGCCTCCCCAACTCCCTGTTTTGACTGCCATCATCTCTCACTTGAACTATTGCAGGAACTTCCTAACACTCTGGGAGTCCTCAACTATCTATGGGGACCTAATAGTTCCTGCTATGTGGGGTTGTGAGATCAGGTGAGATGCCTCATTAGCGTGCCTCAGCATGGTGCTAGCACAGAAATACTCCATAAAATTTTACCAGAGATTATCATTATTTTTATTATGATTATAGTTCATGGTTCAGTGGGCCTCTTTTATTGAGAGTTGACAGATCTTTTTCTGTAGGTGTAGCTCTTTCCTAGATTCTCCTGTTGATTTCAGTGAAACATTTTGGCTGGGGAATCAGTCTTTCCAAACTGTACATCACACATGTTTGGTAGATGTTGCAAGTACCTTCCAAATGCCTTTCTGACAGGGATGTTGTGGACATGTATCTCAATATCAGGCAACTGTCTTGTAATACAAAACAAAACTTTTGTTGTTATTGAATCTAAAATATTTTTATTTCCAATTTGTTTTATAAATACTGTTATTCAATCAGAACAATAGAAATAAATAACTCTTTCTCAATTCCATAACTCACCTTCAGTCCCCAAATCCAGCTACACAGTCATGATCTGAGCCCTGAGGGAATTTACATTAAAATAGAGATGATAGTCAATAAACAAGTAAGTGTCTTTGCATATGTGTGTGTGTGTGTGTGTGTGTGGGAGAGAGAGAGAGAGAATGGTGAGCATGCACAGGAGGTATTAATGCTAGGAAGAAAAAGAACTTCTTTTCAAGAAGAGTTAGTATGTTAAGGCACTTGACTGCTAACCAGAAGGCTGATGGTTGAAACCCATCAGCCACTCCTTGGAAGGAAGTTTGGGTAATCTACTTCCATAGTGATACAGCCTCAGATACCAAAGGAGGGGTCGCTATGAGTCAGGTCCGACTCGGTGGCATATAACAACCTGGGATTAAGGAGCCCTGGAGGTGAAATAGTTAAGCGCTCAACTGCTAACTGAAAGGTTGGCAGTTTGAACCTACCCAGCAGCTCCACAGGAGTGCATTTGAGTTGATTCTAACTCATAGTGATACAATTTACAACAGAAAGAAACTGTGTTGGCCCTGTGCCTTCCTCATAATCATTGCTTTGTTTGACCCCTTTGCAGTCACTATGTCAATCCATCTTATTGAGGGTCTTCCTCTTTTTCACTGATCTTCTCCTTTACCAAGCATGATGTCCTTCTCTGTAGACTGATCTCTCCTAATAATATGTCCAAAATAAGTGACATGAAGTCTCACCATCCTCACTTCTAAGGAGCACCCTGGCTGTACTTCTTTAATACAGATCTGTTCATTCTTTTGGCAGCCCATGGTATATTCAATATTCTTCTCCAACGCCATAATTCAGATGCATCAATTCTTCAGTCTTCCTCAAAATGCCTCAAAGTATTCAAGGTGACACCTTTCTCTTTTAACACTTTAAAGAGGTTTTTTTCTGTTTTTGTTTTTGTTTTTTTACAGTAGATTTCCCCAATGTAATACGTCGTTTGATTTCTTGACTATTGATTTCTTCCATGGGCATTGATCATGGATCTAAGTAAAATGAAATACTTGACAACTTCAAAGTTTTCTCCAGTTTTTTATTTTATTTTGTTTGTGTGTTTGTTTGTTTCATAAAGATTACAGCCAAGAAAACCCTGTGGGGCTTTTCTACTCTGTCATATGGAGTCATTATGAGTTGATGTTGACTTGAAGGCAACTAACAGTGAAAACAACCTGACACTAGACCATCATCCAAAATTCACCACACACATCTTCATAATGTCAAATAAAGCAGTAGGTCATTTCTGGAGAGATGCCACCTTAAAACACTGACCTGATCCCTTAAATATCACTAAGGGAAGAGACTTTCAGAAGTAAACAGTCTGAATCTCCACCTCTAATCTTCCCTCTTCCAAATGAAGTGGTAAAGAAATGTATCTTCATCTGTTCTTTAAAAAAAATATATATATTAAGCACCTATGATGTGCAAGGTATATACGGTTTTGCTCTCATATTAGGAGTATCTACATTAATGCTGCCAATCTCCTGAGGGGACCTGACAGTCCATTACTGATAGGCTTTCCAAATGGTAATTGCATAAGTGGTTTTTCTTCTTTTGGTTATGTATCCACATGTGGTGTTTCAGTATCTGGAAGATACTTCCAGTATTTTTCTATTTGCAGTGGTAACTGTGTACAGAAGGAAAATGTCCTTGTTAGCCAGTAACAAGAGTCTGTAATATCTCCAGAAAAGAATCCTGCTAATCTTCAGATAAACAATATAGGTAATTACGACCATATACACATTACTAAAGTAACCATAGTTTGCAGAATGTGATTGTTTATGAAGAATAATGCAGATTGCCTCATTTTTGTACTTGTTGTTAGATTGTCCTAAGACTTCAGTTCTAAAATATTCATTGTAACTGCTTTGGATAAAATTATTTCTAGGATGCATTATTTATTTCCTGCCATCTTAAATCTAGCGACAGAACATATTTCAACCTCTTCTTGATGACTCAGAGTCATCACTGTGAGCGTGAATAATTTTACTGTGCTACGGATAAGCAATGACATCAGGGACTGTTGAGTTATGAGCTGCACTGGGAAAACTCCTAGGTAAATGATCTCAGGGTTTTAGATTTATTGAGCCCTTACAATGTTTCTAATTCTTCCCTAGATGTCAGGCTTTTACTTTTTACTGTCTTGTTATACTTGTTTCTAGAAGCATTCTCCCACTTCCATCCTTTCATTCCAAGGCTATTTTGAGCACCCATTACATGCCATGGTTTCTTCTATATGCAGAGGATAGATTTCAGTGGAGACCACAGTCGTCAAAGCCCTACCTGCATAGGGCATACCTGCTTGAGTAGAAGCAAGCAAGAAAACAAGGTCACAAATAAACAAGATAATTCTAATGTGCTCTGTGTCAAGAGAATGAATAACCACATGTAGAAAAGTTATGCATGAATTAAGAATAAGTAGAGTCCAAGAACATTGCATGCCCAAAGTCTATTTCTGTTTACTTCTCAGTAATTCCTGAGCAATGAGCTTTCTGGCTTCACAGCCCTCTGAAAATGTAGAGCTTCTGTATTCCCACACAATACTAAGGAGAATATAGAAAATGACTCAGTGTTACCAGAACTAGGTTTCTAATATTCTGGTGAATGACAATAGGCCTGAAACTTAAAATTGAAGGCAACATGGCACTTGAGAGTCTAGAGACCTCAAATGTCCACGTCCAGTCCTGATTTGCCCTTTGTCTCCAGACCTGTATATCTAACTGGCAAGTTCACCTCTCCCCTTGGATGTCTTATGGCATCTGAAATTTAACTTTTGATTCTACCTCCCACCATTGCCTTTACCCTATACTTCTTTCTCTAGTCTTCCTCATCTTGGCAAATAGCAGTACAGTCTTCCAAATATAAAGAGATTATTCTCAAACTCTCTCTCTCTCTCATCCTCCTAACCCACATGCAATTCATCAACTACCTGTGGATTTGTTTTCCCCAAAAAACATGTCCTGAACCTGAATCAGATAATCATTTTGCTCTTAGAGAAAAATCCAACCTCCCAATAGTAGCATCAAGGCCTGATATGATCAGTACATTCTTAGGTTTTTCTCTTACCATGTTATTCGTCTTCCGCCATGCTCCAACTGCACTGGACTTCCATCTGATCCTCTTCACCATCTTGTGGGCCAACTCATGGTATTTCCTCTGATGGGACTGCTCTGTCCTGACCAGTCAAATGGCTGGCTCTTCCTTGTTATCATTGAGGTCTTAGCATTAATATTTCTTCCTTAGAGAGGCCCTCTGTGCCTGTGCATCTCATACTTTAATGTGCACAGGAATCACTAGGAATCTTGTTAAAATGCAGATTCTGATTCAGTAGGTCTGGGGTGGGGCCTGAGATTCTGCATTTCTAACAAGCTCCCAAGTGATGCCAATGGCTATTGATCTGCCACTCTGTATATAAGCATCAAACTTAATGTTGTAAAAAAATATCCTTATGAAAATGCTGATTTGGATTGAGTGGATCTGGGAGAGGCCCCAGAATTTGTATTACTAACAAGTTGCAAGGTTATGATTATGCTAGTGGTATGAGGACCTTACTTTTGAGTAGCAAGGGCATACAACAGTGCTATTCAAAGTGTGGTCATCAAATTCCCAGGCCCCTTCTTAGATCTACTGAATCTGAATGCTTGGCGATGAACCTCGGCAATGGTGTTTAAACAAACCCTCCAGGTAGTTCTTGGGAGTTCTGGTGGCATGGTGCCTAAGGTATTTGACTGCTAACCAGAAGGCTGGCAGTTCAAACCCACTGCCATTCCTCAGAAGGAATGTTAGGCAATCTACTTCCATAGAGATACCACCTCGGAAACCCAAGGAGGGGTCACTATGAGTTGGATCCGACTTGACGGCAGTGAGTTTTTGAGGCAGGGAGTTCTTATGCTTTCTAAAGACTGAGAAGCACTGGTATAGACCTTAAGCTTTTACAGGGCCAGATGAGTTGACTTCAGCACATGTGACCTTTTCCCCAGCAATTTGTCCTGGGGATGATATCAGACCTCAATCCTTTCAGGGGTTGTCGATTCAGCATCTAGTGACCTGGTTTGAATTTCTCAACATAAGCAAGCAGAAGGCTGGCCAGGAGTCCCAACTAGAGACTGACACACCCCAACATGCTGTTAGGCACAGATTGGATCAGACCAATAGTGGCCAGAAAAAAAGCTGTGATTTTAGGCAGATAGATGGCTATTTTTATTTTAATACTCAGGAAAAGCAAAGACTTTGTAATGGGTTTAGCACATGTGAACATTCTAATGCCACTCTCCCTGCCTAAAAGGGAATTGTAATCATCCAATATATTTCTCCATCCTCTGGCCTGACATTGAGTTGTCATGGGCTCACAGAAATTGCTCCAGGCGCCCCAGATGGTACTGGCTGACACACTCTGAGTATGTCATTGTGAACACATGCAAGCCACATGAGGGTAACTAGCTTCTGGAGACTGAATGCAAGGCAATACCCTATCTCCAAGATGGCTAAGACACTGACTGCTGGGAGGTGGAGCAGTATGTGGGATCTCAGGTGCTGGGAGGTCTTGGGAAAAAGAGAACCCATGGGAAACACTTAGGGGGAGACAGATCCAGGCAGACAGTGGAAAATTCTTTACACTATGACTTAATGTGATAGCAAAATATATTCAAGTTCTGGCACTTTCCCTTTCAATGTCAGCATTGCTCATCTGTTTAGTTTAAGAACCATCTTTTCAGAATTAGTGTAGAAAGATTAACTTTTCATTCTAGTGGGAAATTGAAAAAATGATTTTTTTTCCCCCTTTGGTCAATGTTATGATGACTGTGTGCAGCTAGTAATAATAAAACAAAGGCAAACCTAGAATTGACATACTTTTTGGATAATTAATTTTCCTTTGCTCTAATTGATTTCACAAGTGTGAGATCCTAATTAATCAAGACTTGTTACTGAGTCTGATTTTAGAAGTTGAGCCCACCAGAAGGCAGTTCTGTGTGTTAGATTGAAGAGAAGCCCTATTGTTCCCAAACTAAACTAAACTAAACCAACTTGTCTGTGCAAATGTGATTTTAGTGGAGTCAGGGAAGTCTGTTGTCCCAAGGCTCCCCATCTAGTCACTGGCTCCTGTTAGAGTTTCATCTAAAAGCTCTGAACTCCAATAAGATACCAGTTGCCGCTAAATCAATTCCAACTCATGGTGACCCCATATGTGTCAGAGTAGAACTGTACTCCATAGGGTTTTCAATGGCTGATTTTTCACAAGTAATTGCCAGGACTTTCTTCTGAGGTGCCGCTGAGTGGACTCAGACCTGCAATCTTTCTGTTAGTAGTCAATTTCATTAACCAATTGCAACATCCAAGGATTCTTATTAAGAAACAAGTACACCTAACATGGATAACACCTTTAAATGTGCTCTGTGAGAAGCATTTTGCCTGGAAAAAGGAAAAAATCAGAAAGCCCAGGGAGAATAATAAGGCACAGTAGTCTCGAGATAAACATGGTTTCTTAATACAGAGACTGTTGCTAAGGTGTATGACCTTAGAAGAGTTGCTGAATGACTCATAAAAATGAAGATGCTCCATCTGATAGATCATGATAACAATTCCCCTGTATCTTATTCTCCTGCCAAAGCCACTTAGAAAATGGAATGAATGAAATAATCATTGGAATGTATTTTGAAAATCTGAAATTCTTCTACAAATAAGAGCTATTAATTTCTAAGGTAATTCCCTTGTCTTGTGTAAGATAGACTTGACCTTTCCTGGAAGATCACATACCAACCAGTAAACTAGAAGTGAACTGATCATCTTTTAAAAGGAAAAGTGTTATCTATAAACAAACATCATAATGTCTATAAATGCATTCTTGGGAAGTCTTATCTTCTGTAAGATACAACAAAACATGGGGGTTAAACTGCCAGACAGTAATCCAGGAACTTGAGTGACTCTGTGTGTTTGCAATAACAGATACTCAAGTTGTTGTTGTTATTGTTATGTGCCGTTGAGTCGGACCTGACTCATAGTGACCCCTCCTTGGGTTTCCAAGGCAGTATCACTACAGAAGTAGATTGCCCAACCTTCCTTCCGAGGAGTGGTTGGTGAGTTTGAACCAACAGCCTAGATACTCAAGACAGAAGACAATTTATGGCACACCACACTATGGTAGTCCAACCAACCTATTGATAGCCTCGAGTTATTGTTTGTTTGGAACTTGGTTTTTATGTTGTCTTAATTGGCTTCCTTTTCAGAACTTCACTGTGTGAAAAAAAAGTGCTTCAAATTGTTTGTTTAATTATATCAGGGTTCAGAAATAGAGACAACCTGAGAAATAATAAAAATTAGAAAGAAGACTATGAACATGTTAGCCATTGATCCCCAACGTTTGGAAGACATTAATTTATTAGACTCCAAATCCCCTCTATCAGGCTATGGATTATCTGCCCAATCTGAGGGCTAGGGGTGAATAGTACAAGAAGCATGTCCAATAAGAGAGATGTTTCTGCCTGGAAGAATGGCTCAGTTCCAGCCCAGTTCCTCCTGGGTTTGTTAATTGGATTTGTTCTGGTAGTTAAAACAAATCAGCATATATGCTAGTTAGTAGTTTCAGGCACTACAAAATTGGAATTCTGTTCAAGGAATGATTGGCTAAGAACTGAAAGCACTTTCTCAAGAGGTTTATCCCTACTGGACTGAAAGAATATTTACAAGTTAAGCAGAGCCAGAAGGAAAGTGAAATTTCTATATGTCTAAATTCCTCTACTTAGGATGGAAGATTCAGATGCTAGGTATTTAAGCATTTCCACAAAAGCAATCCAACACATTGGATTTAGCATCTCTTTGGAGAATACATGCATACAAAGATGTGAGGACACAAATCTAACAGCTCCTGTCAAATGTGAACACTGTAGTCACAAAATAATCTTCACAGATAAATCACAAAACTGTTGTGCTTATTAGAAGATGGTGCTACTGGGATTGTCATCAGTGAGTGCAGGTGGGCCTAAAAAGACCCTTGTAATGAAGAGTTCTTTCCACACTGGATGTGTGAAAATTGTTCTTCAATTTGCAGCTGCAACTGTTATTGTACAGTCTGTATAGCTGGTGGAATTAGAGTATATCTGGGGCTGCCTACCATTTGGGAGGAGTTACTGGCCCCTGACAGGCCATGGATAAGATGGAGAAGAAAGGAAGCATAATGAGGACAGCTTAGATATGCTGCTTTAGACTAAGATTTTTAGTTTTTAGGGCTGCTATATCAGAAAGACCACTTGTTGTTATGTGTCATCGAGTCACACCGGACTCACAGCAACCACTCCTTGGGTTTCAGAGGCAGTATCACTACGGAAATAGATTGCCCCATCTTCCTTCCAAGGATTGGCTGGTGGGTTTGAACTGCCAGGGAAGTCTTTCTCTGTCTGTCAACTCTGAGGCAAGGTCTTTGTCTCTTTTCAACTTCTCTCCTAGGTTCCTTGGCAAACTCCAAGTGGCCTCAGTCATTCCCGATTTGTGCTTCCTTTCTTCTGTGCCTGATCTGCTCTTTTTATAACTCAAAAATTATTGGTTTAAGATGCATCCTACACTGTCATGGCCTCATTACAATAATGAAAAACCCTATTCCAAATGGGATTGCATCTACAAGTATAGGGATTAGGATTTACAACACATAGTTCTGATGTACACGATTCGAAAGTATGCATAGCTTAATGTAATATGGAATCTCACACTGGATTGTGGGACAAAAAAAAAGGCATAAATGGAAGATATGAATAAAGTGCATGCTGTGTTAGGTGCCATCTAGTTGGTTTTGAATCATAGCAAGCCTATGCAATAGACCAAAACATGCCTGTCTGTGCAGTCATCACAACTGTTGCTACGCTTGAGAGTATTGTTGCAGTCATCGTGTCAGTCTATCTCATTCAGGTCTTATCCCCTTTTTTCCTGACTCTTTATTTTACCACTACCACTCATCTGTCAGTTTGTCATACTGTGGTGCTTTGTGTGTTGCTGTTAGGCTGGAGCTTATACCATGGGTATTTCATATACCAGCAGGGTCACCCACTGGGGCCAGGTTTCAGCAGAGCTTCCAGACTAACACAGATTGGAAGAAGGTCATTCAATTCTGAAAACATTGACCAGTGAAAACCTTATGAATAGCAGTGAAACACTGTTTGATATATTACTGGAAAACTTTATGAACAGCCCTGATACATTGTCTTTAGCAAGCATGATATGTTTCGCCAGGCACTGGCCTCTCCTGATAACATGACCAGTGTATGAAAGATGAAGTCTGGCAACTCTCACTTCTTAGGAACATTCTGGCTGTACTTTTTCCAAGACAGATTTGTTCATTCTTCTAGCAGTCCATAGTATATTCAGTATTCACCAAACACCTCAATTCAAATGCCATCAATTCTTCTGCCTTCTGTGGTCTTCCTTAATAATTGCCCACCTTTTACATGCATATGAGGCTACTGAAAAGATAATGGCTTTGGTCAGTTACACATTATTCTTTGTTCATTAATGCTTTAACAAGATTCATTGCAGTAGATTTGCCCAATCGAATTCATCCTTTGATTTCTTGACTGCTGCTTCCATAGGTGTTGACTTTGGATCCAAGTAAAATGAAATCCTTGATAACTTCAATCTTTTCTCCATTTATAATGATGTTGCATATTGGTCCAGTTTGAGGTTTTTTGCTTTCTTTATGTTGAGATGTAATTCATAAAGAAGGCTGTAGTCTTTGATCTGCACCAGTAAGTGCTGCAAATCTCCTTTGTTTTGTTTTGTTAGGTGCCATTGAGTCATCTCTGACTTATAGTGATCTCATACACAGCAGAATGAAACACTGCCCAGTCTCATGCCAGCTCCACAATCCTTGCTGTACTTGAGCCCATCGCCACAGCCACTGTGTCAATCCATCTCATTGAGGGCCTTCCCATCTTTCATCGACCCTCCACTTTACCAACATGATATCCTTCTCTAGGGAATAGTTCCTTCTTACAATATGACCAAAGTAGGTGAGATGAAGTCTGGCCATTCTTGCTTCCAAGGAGCATTCCATCTGCACTTCCAGGACAGATTTGTTTGGTCATTCTTTTGGCAGTCCATAGTACTTTCAGCATTCTTCACCAGCACCACAGCTCAAAAGCATCGACTCTTCTTCAGTCTTCCTTATTCATTGTCCAGCTCTCACATGCATATAAGGTGATTGAAAATACAATGGCTTGTGAGCTCTGGTGGCGTAGTGCCTAAGGCATCTGACTGTTAACCAGAAAGCTGATGGTTCAAATCCAGAAGGCTGGTGGTTCAAACCCACCAGCCACTCCCCAGAAGGAAGGTTGGGCAATCTACTTCTGTAGTGATATTGCCTCAGAAACCCAAGGAAGGGTCTCTATGAGTCAGACCTGACTTGATGGCAACGGGAGTCAGACACACCTTAGTCTTTAAGGAGACATCTTTGCTCTTCAGCATTTAAAAGAAGGTCTTTTGCAGTCTATTTGTCCAATGCTGTATGTCATCTGATATTTTGACTGTTGCTTCCGTTGGTGTTGATTGTAGAACCAAGTAACATGAAGTCTTTGACAACTTCAATCTTTTCTCTACTTATCATGATGCTGTTTATAGTCCAGTTGTGAGGATTTTTGTTTTCTTTATATTGAAGTGTAATCCATACTGCAGACTGTATTCTTCAATCTTCATCAGTAAGTACTTCAAGTCATCCTCACTTTCAGCAAGCATTGTTGTGTCATCTGTGTATCGCAGGTTGTTAATAAGCCTTCCTCCAATCTTGATGCCACATTCTTCATATAGTCCAGCTTCTCGGATTATTTGCTCAGCATACAAGTTGAATAAGTATGGTGAAAGGATACAACCCTGATGCACTCCCTTTTTGATTTTAAACCATGCAATATCCCCTTGTTCTGTTCAAACAACAGCCTCCTGGTCTGTGTACAGGTCCCTCATGAGTACAATCACGTGTTCAGGAATTCCCATTCTTCTCAATGTTATCCACAATTTGTTATGATCCACAGAATCAAATGTTTTTGCATAGTCAATAAAACACAAGTAAACATCTTCCTAGTATTTTTTTACTTTGAACCAATATCCATCTGACATCAGCAACAATATCCTTTGTTCCACATCCTCTTCTGAATCCAGCTTGCACATCTGGAAGTTCTTTGTCAATATACTGCTGCAACTATTTCTTAGCTTTCAGCAAGCAAGTTTGTTTTACCTGCATGGCAGAGGTTTTTGATGAGTCTTCCTCTAATCCTGATGCCCTGTTGTTCCTATAATCCAGGTTCTCAGATTAGTTGCTCAGCACAGAGATTGAATAAGTATGGTGAAAGGATGCAACCCTGAAGCACACCATTTCTGACTTTAAACCATGCAATATCCTCTTGTCCTATTTAAATAATCATCTCTATATACAGGCTCCTCATGAGCACAGTTAAGTGCTCTGGAATTCCTATATTTTCAAAAATCTCTTCTGGCATCCATTTTGGTCTTTTCTTACTTTCCTGTCTTTTTAATGACCTTTTGCTTTCTTTACATATGATGTTCTTGATGTCATCCCACATGTCATCTGGTCTTCAGTCACTGGTGTTCAAGATATCAAGTCTATTCAGATGGTCTGTAAATTCAAGTAGGGTTCATTTTGGCTCTGGTGGACTTGCTTTAAACTTCTCCAGCTTCAACTTTAACTTGCATATGAGCAATTCATGGTTTTTTTCCACAGTTAGTTTCTGGCCTTGTTCTGAATGATGTTATTGAGCTTCTTTATCATCTCTTTCCACAGATGTAGTAGATTTGATTATTGTGTATTCCATCTGGTGAAGTCCATGTGTATAGTCACCACTTATGTTGTTGAAAAAAGGTATTTGCAATGAATAAATCATTAGTCTTGCAAAATATTATCATGTGATCTCCATTGTCATTTCTGTCACCAAGGCTATATTTTCCCACTATTAATGCTTCTTCTTTGCTTCCAACTTTCACATTCCAATCACCAGTAATAATCAATATATCTTGATTGCATGTTTGGTTAATTTCAGACTGCAGAAGTGGTTGAAAATCTTCAATTTCTTCATCTTTGACTTTAGCGGTTGGTGCGTAATTTGAGTAATACTCCTGTTAACTATTGTAGGGATATTATCCTATCATTGACAGCATTATGGGAGCTCTGGTAGCATAGTGCCTAAGGCACTTGACTGCTAACCAGAGGGCTGGTGATTCAAACCCACAAGCCACTCCTCGGAAGGAAGATGGGGCAATCTACTTCCGTAGTGATACTCCTCAGAAACCAAAGGAGGGGTCACTATGAGTCAGATCCAACTCAATGGTACATAACAACAACGACAACATTATACTTCAGGATATACCTTGAAATGTTCTTCTTGATGATCAACACTACTTTAACATGTCATTGCCTGCATAATAGAGCATATGATTGTCTGATTCAAAATTACCAAAACCAGTCCATTTCTGCTCCCCAATGCCTAGGATATCCATCTTTATGTGTTCCATTTAATTTTTGACAACTTTCAGTTTTCCTAGATTCATACATCATATGTTCCATGTTCCAATTATTAATGGATGCTTGCAGCTGTTTCTTCTCATTTTGATTCATGCTACATCAGCAAAGGAAGTTCTCTAAAGCTTTACTCCATCCACAGCATTAAGATCAACTCTATTTTGATGAGGCATCTCTTCCCCATTCAGATTTTGAGTGCCTTTGAACCTGAAGGGTTCATCTTTTGGCACTGTATGAGACAATGTTTCACTGCTACTTATAAGGTTTTCAGTGGCTATTTTTTTCAAAAGTGGACCACCTTTTCCCTCTTCCTACCTTGTCTTAGTCAGTAAGATCCACTAAACTTGTCTGCCCTGGTGACCCTGCTGTATTTGAAATAGCAGTAGGATAGACTTTAGCCTCATAGCAACACACAAGTCACCACAATATTACAAATTGACTGAAGAGTGGTGGGCATAAAGTCTGTGTTTTAGTTAATAGTACTATACTAACGTTACTTGTTTAGTATTGACAAATGTACTGTAGTCATGTAAGATATAACATTAGAGGAAGATGGATAAAGAATGTATAGGAGCTCTCTGAACTATCTTTCCAACTTTAATAATTTACGTTATGAATTATAGTATAATTTTTTCATTATTACTAACAATGATAATTTAAAATTATTACAAAATTTAAAAAATAAATAAATAAACAACAACAACTATGGACCAGCATGTTGCATGGAGAAAGGAAATGGACCTGGTCGAGATGTCACAAATTGGTAATCCCACATCCTATCTAAAAAATGCCAACTACTCACTCACTGCTAGTCAATTGCTGCTCTGTGGAAATGTAGGCCCCCACATAACAGATTTCCTGACTTTTGAAAAGGATCCAAAACTCCACGTGTGTGTGTGTGATATCCTAATATTTAAATGAAGGCTTCAAATTTTTAAAAGCATTTGATGGCCAAAGAAAATACAGCTGTGCTGTGAAAAGCAAGTGGCCCATGAGTGATGAGTGTGACTTTACTTCTGGACACTAGAACAGTGAAGGAATAAGATCATCATCCTTGGAGTTTATAAAATGCAGATTCCTAGATCTTAACCTTAGCAGTTGAGATTAGCTTGATTTAGGATTGAACCATAAATCCTACATTTTTAATAAGCATCCCAGGGTATTCTGATTGGAGAGCTATAGATTACACTCTACGAAATACTCCTTTAAGAAGAAACTATTCCTTTCCCTTTAACTTATTTATTCTCTTTAACTCAACTTCTTATTCTTTCTGTCATCCTCAGTGACACAATGTCAAAGCCAGTATTAAAATATGGGACTAAACTTCCATATGGAGAGGAAGTTGAAACAATATCAAGATATAACAGATGGTCTAAAACTTAGGAAGATAAAGGAAACTTTCAGGGTAACCACAAAGAAAATTAATAAACCTTCTCACCCAAGTAAACAAGAAAAACATAAAGACAGCAAATACAAAATCAGCAACAATGAAGGAAATGGAAAAAGAAAAATCCATAAACAAAAAGAACTTGGTACAGAAAAGCAAGTAAGCAGAACCAAGAAATTATGAATAAAGCAGCACAAAATGACAGAAGTTAATTCAGATCTCTTCATAATCACACTCCATGTAAATGGGTTAAATGCATCAATCAAGAGGCTAACAGTCAAGAGAGTAACAGAATGGATAAAAAACATGACCCATCAATATGTTGCCTACAAGACACACACCTTAGACACAAGATATAAATAAGGTAAAAATCAAAGGATGGGAAAAATACATCAAGCAAACAGTAACCAAAAGAGCAGGTCTGTCAATATTAATCTCTGATCAAATAGACTTTAAGGCAAAATCCACCAGAAAAAATAAGAAAGGACATTATATAATGATTAAAGTGTCAATTATGACATAATCATATTAAAGGTTTGCACACTCAATGACAGAGCTCCAAAATACATAAAACAAAATCTAACAGCATTGAAAAGAGAATTAGACAGTTACACAATGATAGTAGAAGACTTTAGCACACTATTCTTGATGGGCAGAATAGTTAGAAAGAAACTTAACAAAGATATGGAAGACCTAAACATCACATCAACCAACTTGACCTCATAGATATATAGAGAGCACACCACCCAATAGCAGCACAGTACACATTCTTCTGCAATGCATTAGATTATTCCCCAGAATAGAGGATATTTTAGGCCATAAAGCCAGCCTCAATAAATTTTAAAAATATCAAAATAGTACAAAGGTTTTCTCTGATCATAACATTGTAAAACTAGAAATCAGTAATAAGAAGACAAGGTAAAATTCAAACACAAGGAAACTGAATAACACTTTGCTTAAAAATGACTGGGTAACAGACGAAATTTAAAAATTCGTAGACTTAAGCAAGAATGAAAGCACAGCATACCAAAACCTTTGAGACAGCAAAAGCAGTACTCAGAGGTCCATTTATAGCAATAAATGCACACATCAAAAAAAGAAGAAAGGGCCAAAATCACTACCATAACCCTACAAATTGAATAAAATGAAAAAGAGCAGCAAAGGAGCCCACAACCACCAAAAGAAAGAAATAATAAATATTTGAGCAAAAATAATAAATCAGAAAACAGAAAAACAATAGAAAGAATCAACAAGACTAGAAATTGGTTCTTTGAAAAGATTAATAAAATCAACAAACCACTGGCCAAATTGACAAAAGGAAAGAAGGACAAGATGCAAAGAACTCAAATGAAAAATGAGATGGGTGATATTACAACAGAACCAACTAAAATAAAAAAGATCATAACAAGTATTGTGAAAATTTATATTCTGACAAATTTGGAAACCTAGAGGAAATGAACAAATTTCTAGAAATATATTGCCTATCCAAATTAACAGAATTTAAAAAGAAAATATGAACAGACTCATAGCAAAACAAAAAAAAAAAAAAAGAAATGGAAGAAGTCACATAAAAAAACCTCCCTGGCCCTGAGGGCTTCACTAGAGAATTCTACCAAGCATTCAGAGAAGAATTAACACCAAAATTATTCAAATTTTCCACAGCATAGAAAAGGAAAGAATACACACTCAAATTCATTCTATGAAGACAGCATAACCCTGATACCAAAACCAGGCAAAGACATCATTAAAAAAGAAAATTTTTATGGTATATTGATACCACATGAATATAGACATACAAATTCTCAACAAAATTCTAGCCAATACAATTGAACAGCATATAGATAATAATAGATCACCATAAAGTGGGCTTCATATCACTTATGCAAAGATGGCTCAACATTAATAAACCAATCAAAATAATCCATCACATAAATAAAACAAAAGACAAGAAGTATATGATCATCTCAATTGATGAAGAAAAGGTATTTGATAAAGTCCAACACCCATTCCTGATAAAAATTCTCAGCAGAATAGGAAAAGAAGAGAAATTCTTCAACATAAAAGGGCATATATAAAACACCAACAAACACATAAATTCAACCAAGAAAGACTAAAAGCACTCCCTTTGAGAACAAGAACAAGATAAGGATGCCCTCTTATTTAATATTGTACTGGAAGTCCTAGCTACAGTAATAAGGCAATAAAGGAAAAGAAAGGTGCATACAAATTGGTAAGGAAGATGTAAAATGATTCCTATTTACAGTTGGCATGGCCCTATCCATAGAAAATCCCTGCAGAAGAGACTGCACAAGAGAATTACCAAAACTGATAGAAAAGTGGTAAGACACAAGATCAATATACAAAGATCAATTGGATTTCTGTACACAAACAAAAAATACTTTGAAAGAGAAATCAGGGGAAAAAAAATACCATTTAGAATAGCTCTCAAAAAATAAAATACCTAGCAATAACTATAACTAGACATTTAAAAGACTTATAGAAAGGAAACTACAAAACACAACTGCAAGAAACCAAGAGACCTATATAATTGGAAAAACATACTATGCACATGGATAAGAAGACTTAACATTGTGAAAATGTTGATACTACCCAAAACAATCTACAAGTATAAGGCCATCCTGGTCCACATTCCAATAACATTCTTTAATGAGGTGGAAAAGCTAATTACCAACTTTATATGGAAAGAGAGACCCAGGATAAGCAAAACATTATTGAAGAAGAACAACAAGATAGGAGGCCTCACACTCCCTGACTCAGAACCTATGACATAGCCATAGTAACAAAACTCCCTGGTACTGGTACTATAATAGATATAAGGCCAATGGAACATAATGGAGAACCAGAAGTAAATCCATCCAACTATGTACAGCTGATCTTTGACAAAGGATTGAAGTCCATTAAATGGGGAAGAGAAAGGCTCTTTAACAAATGGTGCTAGAAAAACTGAATTTCCATTTGCAGAAAAATGAAACAAGATCCATACCTCACACAATACATACAAACTAACTTAAAATGGATCAAAGACCTAAATGTAAAACCTGAAACTATGAAGATTATGGAAAGAAAAATAGGGAAAACAATAGGGGTCTTAATATGTGGCATAATTAGAATACCAAATATGGCTAAAACCACACAAACAATGGAAAATAAACTAGATAATTAGAATCTCCTAAAAATTAAACACTTATCAAAAGAATAAAAATAGAACTTATAAATTGGAAAAGTTTTTTGGTTGTGACATATTCAACAAAGATCTAATCTTTACAATTTATAGAAACCTTCAACACCTCAACAACAAAAAGACAAACAATCCAATTAAAAAGTGGGCAAAAGTACAAGGAGGAAGTGGGAAGAGAGCAGTTTCATTGTGGGGATTGCAGTTAATGTCATGAAACAAAATGCGCATAAACTGCTACATGGAAAATTAACTTGTCCTGTATACTTTCACCTAAATCACTATATATATTAATGGGCAAAAGGCATGAGCAGACACTTCACCAAAGACGACACTTAGGAAGCTAACAAACACATGAAAAGATGCCCATGATAATTAACAATTACTCACTGCCATGGAGTCGGATCCAACTCATAGTGACCCCTCCTTGGGTTTCCAAGGTGGTAGGTATCACTGTGGAAGTAGATTGCCAACATTCCTCCTGAGAATTAACCATTAGACAGCTGCAAATCAAAGCTACAATGAGATACCATCTTACCTCAGCGATTATGGCACTGATAAACTAACAGTGAACTGCAAATAGTGGTGTGGCGATACTTGAATGCCGATACACTGCTGGTGGGACTGCAAAATGGTACAACTACTATGGAAACCGGTATGATACTTCCTTAAAAACTAGAAATAGTAATAGCCTACAATCCAGCAATCCCACTCCAAGGTATACAGAGAAATAAGAGCTGTGACATGAATAGATATATGTATACCCATGTGTATTGAAGTACTGTTCACAATAGCAAAAAGATGGAAACAACCTAAATGTCCATCAACGGATGAACAGATAAACAAATTGTGGTAATACATACAGTGGAATACTATGTAAACAAAAGTTAATTCTGGTGAAGGGAAAGGTAATACACAACATGAGGGAAGGTGGCACAACTTGACCAAGGCAAAGGAAGACACTGAGAAGTACACAAGAATAAATGACAACAATAATGGATACTGTAATATATACAATTCTACAAGAGCAGTAATAACAGTGTGCAAAGACCTGGAGTTAGAAAACCAAAAGGGAAGAACATGGTCGGCAGTTCTCAAGCTGAAAGAATTGAGGAAAAAATGTAAAGCTCTAGTTGCAATAGTGAAAAATTCTATGGGCAAACTAATGAATGCTCCAGGACACATCAAAAGAAGATGGAAGGAATACACAGAGTCACTGTACCAAAAAGAACTGGTAGCTCTTCATCCATTTTAGGAGGTAGCATATGACCTAGAACCAATGGTACTGAAGGAGGAAGTTGAAGCTGCAATGAAAGAATTGATGAAGAACAAGGCTCCAGGAATTGATGGAATATCCATTGAAATATTTCAACAAACGGATGCTGCACTGGAGGCACTAACTTAGTTATGCCAAGAGATTTGGAAGAGAGCTACCTGGCCAACTGACTGGAAGAGATCCATATTTATACCCATTCCAAAGAAATGTGATCCCACAGAATGTGGAAATTATCAAACAATATCATTAATATTGCACACAAATAAGGTCTTACTGAAGATAATTGAAAAAAGGTTGCAGCAGTATATCAAGAGAGAACTTCCAGAAGTGCAAGCTGGATTCAGAAGAGGACATGGAACAAGGGATATCATAGCTGCTGTTAGATGGATCTTGGCTAAAGGAAAAGAATACCAGAAAGATGTTTACTTGTGTTTTATTGACTATGCAAAAGCATTTGATTGTGTGGATCATGACAAATTATGGATAACATTGAGAAGAATGGGAATTCCTGAACACTTGATTGTACTCATGAGGAACCTGTACATTGACCAAGAGGCTGTCATCCAAACAGAACAAGGGTTTAAAATCAAGAAGGGAGTGAGTCAGGGTTGCATCATTTCCCCATACTTATTCAATCCATATGCTGAGCAAATAACCCAAGAAACTGGACTATATGAAGGAAAACATGGCATCAGGATTGAAGGAAGAATCATTAACAACCTGAGATATGCATAAGATACAACTTTGCTTGCTGAAAGTGAGGATGACTTGAGGCACTTACTGATGAAGATTGAAGAATACAGACTGCAGTATGGATTACATCTCAATATAAGGAAAACAAAAATCCCCACAACTGGACCAATAAGCAGCATCACAATAAATGGAGAAAAGATTGAGGTTGTCAAAGAATTCACATTGCTTGGTTCTACAATCGATGCCAATGGAATCAGCAGTCAGGACATTAGACGACATGTAGCACTGGGCAGGTCGGCTGTGAAAGAACTCTTTCAAGTGCTGAGGAGCAAGGATGTCTCCTTGACGATTAAGGAGAGCCTGACACAAGCCATATTTTCAATCCCCTCATATGCATATGAGAGCTGGACAATGAATCATGAAGATCAAAGAAGAGTTTATGCTTTTGAGTTGTGGTGCTGGTAAAGAATGCTGAAAGTACCATGGACTGCTCAAAGAACTAACAGATCTGTCCTGGATGAAGTGTAGCCGAAATGCTCCTTAGAAGCAAGAATGGACAGATTTCATCTTACCTACTTTGGTCATGTTGTTAGAAGGGACCATTCCCTGGAAAAGGATGTCATGCTTGGTAAGGTGGAGGGTCGACGAAAGAGGGGAAGGCCTTCAATGAGAACAATTGACATGGTGGCTGTGACAATGGGCTCAAGTATAGCAAGGATCATGGAGCGGGATCGGGTGGTATTTCCTTCTGCTGTGCATGGGGTCACTGAGAGTCGGAAATGACTCAATGGCACCTAACAACAACAACAATAATAACAAACAATAATTTGTGAGTAGATATGTAGGTAAATATGTATGGTAAATAGGTGAAGGAGGTCATATGGGAGTACATCCTTGCACATTTATAGATATGTTATTGTTGTTAGGTTCCTTAGAGGCAGTTTCAACTCATGTTGTTAGGTGCCCTCGAGTTGTTTCCGACTCATAGCGATCCCATGCATACCAGAACGAAACACCGCCTGATCCTGTGCCAGCTCTGTGATCCTTGCTATACTTGAGCCCATTGTTGAAGCTACTATGTCAATCCATCTCGTTGAAGGCCTTCCCCTGTTTCATCGACCTTCCACCTAACCAAGCATGACATCCTCCTCCAGGGAATGGTCCCTTCTGACAATATGACCAAAGTAGGTGAGACGAAGTATGGCCATTCTCGCTTCAAAGGACCTTCTCAACTGCACTTCTTCCAGGGCAGATTTGTTCATTCTTTTAGCAGTCCATGGTACTTTCAGTATTCTTCGCCAGCACCACAACTCTAAAGCATCAACTCTTCTCTGGTCTTCCTTATTCATTGTCCAGCTCTCACATGCATATGAGGGGATGGAAAATATTATGGTTTGTGTCAGGTAGACCTTAGTCCTCAAGGAGACATGCTTGCTCCTCAGCACTTGAAAGAGTTCCTTTGCAGCTGACTTGCCCAGTGCTATACATAATCTAACATCCTGACTGCTGCTTCCATTGGTGTCAATTGTAGAACCAAGCGATGTGAATTCTTTGGCAACTTCAATCTTTTCCCCATTTATTGTGATGCTGCTTATTGGTCCAGTTGTGAGGATTTTTGTTTTCTTTATATTGACATGTAATCCATACTGCAGACTGTATTCTTCAGCCTTCATCAGTAAGTGCCTCAAGTCATCCTCACTTTCAGCAAGCAAAGTTGTATCATCAGGGTATCTCAGGTTGTTAATGATTCTTCCTCCAATCCTGATGCCACATTTTTCTTCATATAGTCCAGCTTCTCAGATTATTTGCTCAGCTATAGATTGAATCAGTATGGGGAAAGGACACAACCCTGATGCCCTCCCTTCTTGATTTTAAACCATACAGTGTCCCCTCGTTCTGTTCGAATGACAGACTCCTGGTCAATGTACAGGTTCCTCATGTGTACAATCAAGTGTTCAGGAATTCCCATTCTTCTCAATGTTATCCACAATTTGTCATGATCCACACAATCAAATGCCTTTGTATAGTCAATAACACACTAGGAAACATCTTTCTGGTATTCTTTGCCTTTAGCCAAGATCCATATAACAGCATCTATGATATCCCTTGTTCTACATCCTCTTCTCAATCCAGATTGCACCTCTGGAAGTTCTCTGTCAATATACAACTGCAGTCATCTTCAGTAAGATCTTACTTGCGTGTGAGTTTCAACTCATAGGGACCCTATGTACAACAGAACGAAACACTATCGATCCTGCACCATCCTCATGAGCGTTGTTACAGCCATAGTGTCAACCCATCTTGTTGAGGATTATCTGCTTTGTTGGTGACCCTCTGCTTTACTAAGCCTGATATCCTTCTCCAGGGACTGGCTCCTCCTGATAATGACCAAAGTAAGAGAGAGGAAGTTCGGCCATTCTCACTTCCAAGGTGCAGTCCAGCTGTACTTCTCTAAGACAGGTTTCTTCATTTTTCTGGTAGTGCAATGTATACTGAGGACTTCAAGCCTCAGGAAAGTCCTTTGCTCACACAACACTGTGCAAATACAGAGTAAAAAACTTCCAAAATGTCTCTAACTGTAAACCGGTTCGCCCAACAGGTTCTACAACCACATTTTATTTCAATACTGTTGTTGTTGTTGTTATGTGCCGTCGAGTCGGCCCCGACTCATAGCGACCCCTCCTTGGGTTTCCGAGGCAGTATCACTACGGAAGTAGGATTGCCCAACCTTCCTTCCAAGGAGTGGCTGGTGGGTTTGAACCGCCAGCCGTCTGGTTAGCAGGCAAGTGTCTTAGCCACTATGCTACCAGACTAGGCAATGCTAAAAATGCTGGCAGAGGACCTTGGTTAAGTCCACCCAGATCATATTCTTGATGATCTTGTTAGAGGCCAGATCTGTGGTATTTAGTTTTAACACCAGGATTTGGAAAAGGCATCCATTAGTTTCCACATCCTGCACAACTGCTGGCTACTCCAAAACCTTAGTGTCCCTCCCACAGAGATGCAGGGGCCTGAGCCAAGGCATTGCCAAAAGGAAGGATGGTCATCTTGGCTCACAGCTGATCTGGTAGAAAGCAGTGTGGTTTTCACTGGCTGTCTCGAAGAGATACAGGGTATGGCAATAGGTGTAAGTTGCTGTTGTCAGTTACTGTGGAGTTCATTATGACTCACTGAGTACTTAAGTGTTACACAATAGAAAGCTCCATTTTTTGAAAGTAGATTGCCAAGCCTCTTCTTCCACAGTACTCCTGGGTGGGTTTAAACTCTCAACCTTTAGGTTAACAGGCAAGGGCAAATCATTTTCACTACTTAGGTCTCAGTGGAGGGGCTCTGATGGCATAGTGGTTAAAGTATTTAGCTGCTAACCAAAAAGGTCTGGGGTTAGAACCCACTGGGCACTCTGAATTAAAGAAAGTAGTCTGCTTCCATAAAGATTTAGAGCCTTGGAAACCCTATGGGGGCAGTTCTACTCTGTCCTATAGGGTTGCTATGACTCAATGGCAGTGGGTTAGGGTCCTGGGAGTAAGTATAACCCTGCTAGAATACTGACTCATTATTCACATCACAAATGTTGCATTCCTGAAGACAAGTAGTGGGAGATATTTGATAGAAGGTCTCAAACACACAATTTTTACTGGACTCAACCTCCTCACTGGAGGCAATGAGGGACAGAGGATTGTGGCATTCAGTCAGGCTCTGCTAGAATCACAGAAGATTTTATTTTATTAACTTTTGCTTCAGATGTGTTGACGCTTCCTTTCCCTAATCTCATTCACCTCCCATTCTTCCCAGAGGCATCTATCATCATGAATCTAGTGTTTATGCAGTCTAAGTTTTTTAAACATTCGCTGTCTACAGGCATACCTCATTTTATTGTACTTTGCAGATATGGTTTTTCTTTTTTCACAAATTGAAGGTTTGTGGCAACCCTGCATTGTGTCAGTACATCAGCATCATTTTTCCAAGAGCATGTGCTCACTTCATGTCTCTATGTCACGTTCTGGTAATTCTCACCATATTTCAAACTTTTTCATATTGTTATTGCACACTTTTAATAGGCTACATAGTATAAACATAACATTTATATGTTTATATAATTTTTTTTATATAAAAAAATTTGTGGGACTTGCTCCATTGTGATATTAGCTTTATTATGAGGGTCTGGAATCAAACCGGCAATATTTCTGAGGTATGCCTGTACATATTAACAAACCATATATTTTATTGTTCTGGGTGCTATTCTAAATTTACATCAATGACACCAAGTTATATGTAACATCAGGTAATTTGTTTTCACTCAACCTTGTGTTCAAGATATGTCCATGTCAATACATATAGATTTTATACAGCTGCATATTTTGTTTTGCTTTGTTTGACCATTTTATTCTGCTTTTTGGTTACATAGCAAATTAGTTTTCTAATCAATAGTTCAAACACAAATTGTTCTGTGATGTTGGTTGCAATCCCCACAAGGTACCAGCTCTCTCCCTATTTCCTCCCTTGGTTTCTCACTTCCATTCATCTGGTTTCCCTTTCTCTCCCTATCTTTTCCTCTTTGGTTTTGGGCAAATAATGCCCTGCTGGTCTCATATAGTTGATTGTTCTAAGAAGCACGCTCTTCTCTGTTTTGTTTGTTTCACAGCCCCATCTATTATTTGGCTGAAAGGTGGCCTCTAGGAGTGTCTTCAGTTACAAGCTAGAAGTTTGTCTCAGGGCAACAGTCTCAGGGGTTCCTCTCGTCTTTTTGAGACCGATAAGTCTGTTTTTTTTTTTTTTTTTTTAAATTTTAATTTTGTTCTACATTTTTTACCCATTCTAACTGGGACCTTCTATTGTGGTCTTGGTCGGAGTGGTCAGTAGTAGTAGCCAGTTCTTCTGGCTTCAGGTTAGAGGAGGCTATGTTTCATGTGGGCCATTAGTCCTTTGGACTAATTGCTTCCTTGAGTCTTCATTTTTTCCTTGTTCTCCTTTGATTCATACAGAAAGACACCAATTTCTTTGATGTTCACTAGTAAGCTTTTAAGCCCCAGACACTACTCCCTAGACTAGGATGTAGAGTATTATCTTTATAAACTGTGTTTTGCATGTCCACCAAACTATGGTTCTTAACCTTCAAGTCCAATGTTTCAGTATCAATGTTTAAGTAGTTTCTATAGCAGTGTCTCTTATGCACTCTATTATATATGTCAGTATACATGAAGGATTTACAAATATGTATGTAGAAAATCCACCACTGTGCTTATATATCTATATATGTATACACACACACATACAGACACACATATTTCTCTATACATACATACATACACACATATATATGCCTATATATATCGGTATATTGCCAAAGAAGTCCTTTTCTTCCATTCCTACTGAAAATCCTCCATCTTGGGCAGTGCCTGAGACCTGCCCCAGTCCACAGATCTCATGTAGACTGGTGGTCTCACTGAGAATAAAGAGCTTAAGCATGCATATATATATATATATATATATATATATAGTTAGTTAGTTAGTTAGTTAGTATTGTTGTTTATATGTTAACATAGGAGCTCTGGTAGAATAGTGTCTAAGGCACTTGACTGCTAAGCAGAAGGCTGGCAGTTCAAGCCCACCAGCTACTCCTCAGAAGGAAGATTGAGCAATCTATTTCTGTAGTGATACCGCCTTGGAAACCCAAGGAGGGGTCGCTATGAGTGGGGGCTGACTCGACGGCACATAACAACAACAACAACATATACTAATACTAACATATATATATGGAGGTTTGGTGGCTCAGTGCCCAAGGCATTTGACTGATAATGAGAAGATTGGTGGTTCAAATCCAACAACCACTCCACAAAAGGAAGACTGGGAAATCTACTTTCATAAAGATTTACTGCCTAGGAAATCCAAAAGGGGTCACAATGAGTCAGAGTCGACTCAATGGTAGTGAGTTTGGTTAGTTTGGTGTGTGTGTGTGTGTGTATGTAATGAAACAAAACGCAATCACTGCCATGGGGTTGACTCTGACTCATAGTGACCCCTCTGCCAGCCTTCTGGTTAGCAGTCAAATGCCTTAGGCACTACACCAAACACCACACATATACATGCACACACACACACACACACACACACACACACATATATATATATATATACTGTCTAATATGCTAGCCACTGTTGTTGTTGTAAGGTGCCATTGAGTCAGCTTCCACTCATAGTACAACAAAATGAAAAACAGCAAAAAAAAAAATGACAATTGTTGTATATATGTGTGTGGGTAGATTGTTTATATATATATGTATGTAGGTAAATATGTATTTATATACAAGCATATATATATTTATATATAAGTACATATGTATACATATATATGTTGCTATGTGCAGTCAAAGGAAGGTTGGGCATTCCTACTTCCGTAGTGATACTGCCTCAGAAACCCAAGGAGGGGTCGCTATGAGTCGGGGCCCACTGGATGGCAAATAACAACAACAACAACATGTGTCATCAAGTCGGACCCAACTCATAGCAACCCCTCCTTGGGACTCTCTACTTTACCAAGCATGGTCCGTTCTGACAATATGAACAAAGTAGGTGGGAGGAAGTCTGGCCGTTCTTCCTTCTAAGGAGCATTCTGGCTGCATTTCTTCCAGGACAGGTTTGTTACTTGTTCAGGGTATTTTCACTATTCTTTGCCAACACTACTATGCAAATGCATCAATTCTTTTTCAGTCTTTCTTATTCATTGTCCAGCTTCCACATGCATATGAGGCAATTGAAAAGACAATGGCCTAGGTTAAGTGCACCTTAGTCTTTAAAGTGACATCTTTGATGCCTAACACTTTAGTGTGGTCCCTTCCAGCAGATTTGCCCAGTGTAATAGGATGCTGATTTCTTGACTCCTTCTTCCATGAGTGTTGATTGTGAATCCAATAAAATGAAATCTTTGACAATGTCAATCTTTTCTCCATTATCATTATGTTGCCTATAAGTCCAGTTATGGGAATTTTTGTTTTCTTTATGTTGCGATATAATCCATACTGAAGTCTATAATCTTTGAATTTTGTCAGTAAGTACTTCAAGTCCTCTTCCTTTTCAGCAAACAAGGTTGTGTCATCTGCATATCACAGGCTGTTAATGAGTCTTCCTCCAATCCTGATGCTGTATTCTTCTTCTTCATGTAGCCCAGATTCTTGAATTATTTATTCAGCATACAGATTGAATAAGTATGGTGAAAGGACACAACGCTGACGCACACCCTTCCTCATTTTAAACCGTGCAATATCCCCTTGTTCTGTTTGAATGATAACTTCTTTGTCTAAGTACAAGTTCCTTATGAACATAAATAAGTGTTCCAGAATACCCATTCTTTGCAATATCGCCCATAATTTGTTATGATCCATGCAGCTATATGCCTTTGCATAGTCAATAAAACACAGGTAAACATCTTTCTGGTATTCTTTGTTTTCAGCCAAAATCTATCTGACATCAGTAGTGATATTCCTTGTTCCGCGTATTCATCTAAATCCAGCTTGCATTTCTTCTGGAAGTTTCCTGTCAAGTGGTAACCACTAGCTAGCGAGCACTTGAAATGTGGCATTATAAGTGTAAAATACAGGATTTCAAAGACTTAGTATAAGTAAGATACTCTAAAATATCTTATGAATAATTGTTTAATATTGATTACAATTTGAAATTATAATATTTTCTATATGTTTGTTTTAACAAAATATATTATTAAAATTAATTTCACCTGTTTCTTTTTATGTGTAATGTGGCTATGGCTACTAAGCAATTTAGGAATCCCTGGAGCACAAGAACGAGCTCCAGTGGCACAGTGGTTAAAGAAGTTGGCTGCTAACGAAAAGGTCAGCACTTTGAACCCAGCAGCTGCTTCATGGAAGAAAAATGAAGCAATCTGCTTCTGTAAAGATTTATAGCCTTTTAAACCCTATGGGGTAGTTCTATGCTGTGTCATTGTGAGTCAGAAAAAAAATCAACTCAATGGCATTGGATTTTTTGGTTTGGGAGGCACAAAGGGTTTAGAGTTGAACTGCTAACTGAAAGACTGGCAGTTCAAACACACTCAGAGATGCATCAGAAGTCAGGCCTGATATCTGCTTCCAAAAGGTCACAGCCTTGAAGCTGTTTACTCTGCATAAGTGAGGTCGCTAAGAGTTGGAATTGACTAGATGACAACTAACAGCACATGTTGTTGTTGTTGTTATGTGCCGTCAAGTCGGCCCCGACTCATAGCGACCCCTCCTTGGGTTTCCGAGGCAGTATCACTACGGAAGTAGGATTGCCCAACCTTCCTTCCGAGGAGTGGCTGATGGGTTTGAACCGCCAGCCTTCTGGTTAGCAGTCAAGTGCTTTAGCCACTATGCTACCAGAGCTCCTTAACAGCACATAGACAATCTAAAGTGACACATGTGGTTTGTATTTGTGCCTCACCTTGTATTTCTATGGGGCAGCACTGGTCTAGGAGCCAGAGGTGAGGAGAGTTGTTTCCCCTCAGGCCTTAGGCTATAGGTGCAAAACATTGCTTAACATTCTGTCCATAGTTCTACCCAAATCACTGGGACCAAGATTCCATATGGCATTTGGGGACATTTTCATGCCTAGTTCTGTTTTGAATAACTCATTGCCTTTTCTGCAAGGGGCTGGTTGTTATAAGTGTGTGATACTACTGGTCAGAAAGGTGGGTTCTCTGTAGATTCTCCATACCTGAGTTACCCATGGATAGAATAGAGAGGAAAAAGAAATAAGAGCCACCTGAAAGGCATTTGAAAAACCCCAGACAGCAAAATGATGTAGAAGGAAAGCATGCTGGAGTAAAGGCAGAAGCTTACAAATGGGAATTTAACTTAAAAGGAATGGAGGTGGGTAGTGCAGAGTAACAAAGAATGGAAAGAGCTTTGGAATCCAAAAGCAGGGGCTAGAGTTGGGGGTTTGAAGAAAAAAGGTTGAAACAACGGAAAGAGAACAGCAGTCAAGACTATACAAAACTAACTAAACTGTCAGAGCAAAAAATATAATGCACCAATAAATGCTGCTTTGATGCCTTTGAAATACAGGAGCATATCAGCAAACATTGTGTTTAAAAAAAAAAAAAAAAAACAGAAGTATATGTAGTACTTTATATTCCAAATTTTCTTTGCTATTCATAAGGTTTTCCCTGGCCAATTCTTTCAGAAGTGGATGGCCTCTTCCTTCTTCCTAGTCTGTCTCAGTCTATAAGCTGGGCTGTTACCTGTGCACCAGGTGCATCTTGCTGGGTTTTAAACACCAGAGGTTCAGCCTCAAAACTCACGTCTACATGTCACCACAGTAGGACAAACCGACAGACAAGTTTGTCCTGCTGTTGGAGACCTCTCGTATAACCCCCACCTGGGTCCCTGTGGCTGACTGTTCCTCTGTCTAGCTTCCTGGCTTTTAATCCTCTTTCTCCTGCTCTTCCAGCCTGCTACTCTGGGCATTCCTGCGTTGTCTCTCCTCACCTGTAACCCTGGGGCGGTGGCTGCAATGATGGGCTCAAGTATAGCAGGGATTGTGGGGCTGGCACGGGATCGGGCAGTGTTTTGTTCTGCTGTGCATGGGGTCGCTATGAGTCGGAAACGACTCGACAGCACTTAACAACAACAACAACATATTCCAAATCAGAGCTGGTGGTTTTTAACAGATACCTGAGTGCAAACTTGTCTTCAACTCTCAAAACATTGGTCCATTCAGTTTTTCAGTCTCTTCATTCCAACAGTGATTTTCCCAAGATGTTTAGTGTTCCCCACTACCACCTGCTACTTGGGCCCACACTCCTCTGGGAAGTCTGAAATCCTACTAAAACATGCATAGTTTTCATTGTATACCCCCAGAAACTTCCTTGGGTGAGGTGAGAGCTACCTGAACCTAAAGGTCAGGAATATGAGGCAGTGAGGTTTGAGTGCCTCTGTCATTTCATGTCCCACTTCCAAAAATAAAACTTTACCAAGAAGTCACAGGAGTCCCTGGGTGTTGTAAAGAATTAAAATGTTCAAAGTGGTGGAATAGGCAGAAAGACTGCACAGACCCTCTTCAACAAAGAAAAGGGGAACCAATTAACACAGACACAGAAGATAATCCTGGACCCCTGA
>NW_006921691.1:5851253-5852206 GCF_000298275.1 Orycteropus afer afer | reverse complement strand
ATATTTTTGTCCTTTTTACTATTATTCTTTATTCCTCCCCTCCTAGGTCCTAGTTTACAGGTTTTTTTTTCTTTTTCCTGTTCCTGGATTTAAAAAAAAAAAAAAAAAAAAATTAAATTCTTTTTTCCCCCTTTCTTCTCATGGATAACCCTGTTCCTAGCTTTTCTTCTTGCTTTTTTCCCATTTCTTCCTCATTATTCTCCTTCTCTACCTTTTTTCTCTTACTGCTCTATTCCCAGATATTGCAGATTTTCTTGTTTGTTTGTTTTTCATTTTCTCCCTTTTTCCTTTTTTTGTTTACTGTTCCTGTGTGATTATATGGTGTATTTTGGTCCATGTGCTTTAGTTTTTGATGGTTATGCAATTGTAATTTGTGTCTAATTGAGTGGGAGGCAACAACAGTCCCCATAAGACACAACCACACCCACACGTCCTGCAACTTCACTTATTGACAGAGAGCCACTACCTTCTTCTCCATCAACAGGCCAATGATAAAAAAACACCAAGAAGAGCCGGAATCATCTTTGACTGCTCTTCACAAACAGTTAACAGAGATCTAAATACAACCAAGCCACAGTGCCTTGGAAGCAACAGACCATCATAGTCCACACAAAAAAGCAGGATAAAGTGGTAGAAACAAGGGAGCAGGATACAGACCCAGAACACATCCCTGAGAGAGAAGCAGCATTGGAAATCTCTGATAAGGAATTCAAAAGAATTATCTTTAAGTATCTACAAAGGATTGAGAGACAGACCAAAGAAAACACAGAAAAAGCCCTAGAAGAATTTTGGAAGAAAACATAAGAACAAAATGACAAAATAAATGAAAAATTAGAAATGATTCTAAATCTAAAGACAGAAATAGAGGCGGGGCAAGATGGCGGACTAGGCAGAAGGATTGCACAGACCCTCTTCAACAAAGAAAAGGGAAACCAATTAACACAGATACAGAA
>NW_006921691.1:5825479-5826725 GCF_000298275.1 Orycteropus afer afer | reverse complement strand
CAGGAGAGTATGGAGGGATGGTCACTGGGAAGAGGTAACTATGGGGAGGAAGTGGGAGGGGAGCTGTTGCATTGTGGTAAACTGTGGTCAATGACGTGAGACAAAGTATATGTGAATTGCTGTATGGAAAGTGAATTTGCTCTGTAAATCTTCACCCAAATAATAATAATAATAATAATAATATTTAAGTAAAAAAAAATAAAATAAATTATTCAGGCTCACATTCACTGTAAAAGTATGTGGCTAGTTGTGCTTAAAAAAAAAAGAATTGGTTGAAGTTCAACCATTTCAGGAGGGAGTATATAATCAAAAAACGAAAGGTATGGAAGGAGGGAGTTCAAGCTGTATCAAAGGAATTTGTGGAAAAGAAGACCCCAGGAATTGACGGAATACCCACTGAAGTGTTTCAACAAATGAATGCTGCGTTAGAGGCACTTCCTTATTTATGCTAGGAAATTGAGAAAACAGCTACCTGGCCAACTGATTGGAAGACATCCATATGTGTGCCCATTCCAAAGAAAGGAGATCAAACAGAATGTGGAAATTGTGGAACAATATCATTAATACCACAATCTACTTCTGTAGTGATACTGCCTCGGAAACCCTAGGAGGGGTCACTATGAGTTGGGTCCAACTCGATGGCATATAACAACAACTACAACATGATCCCCAAGGTTCCGGAGAGAAGTGGCACCATGACTTTAGTGCTCTAGTGTGGAACCTTGAATGTGGTTAATTTTCTACCCAGTCCAGGCTGGGTACCAAGTAAGTCACTGATGTCTACCTAGGGAAGTGAATATTTTAGAGTAAATGGAGTGCCAATAATGAGCTTAAGGTCAGCAGATGCTCTGGGCTGGAGCCAACAATCCCAGCTTGATAGACATGCTCAGAGGAGGTGGGGTGTGACTCATGACTACAACAGACAAAGAAAGAAATAGTGAGTTTGATTCTGGATTCCCAGTGTCTGAGAACATTGGTATCTTGTGACAAAAAGAGAGGGAAGAGGAGAAGACCAAACCACTTAGTAGGATCTGTGAGGAGGTCAGTATAGATTTAGACCCTGCTGGTTATATAGGACTGGTTACATAGGAATAGCCAATGGCATGCCTTCCATTCATCCTTCACTTTTCCCAGTAAGACTTGAGTGCTTCCTGGTCATATTTTGATCATTTCCCCCTCCAATTCTCATCCATAGTTTAAGTGAACAAACGGAGGTCAGTGGGTGAATCTTCCAGGCCAGTGTTTT
>NW_006921691.1:5819370-5825329 GCF_000298275.1 Orycteropus afer afer | reverse complement strand
TCTTCATTCTAAGGAGTGGCTGGTGGGTTTGAACTGCCAGCCTTCTGGTTAGCAGTCAAATGCCTTAGGCACAATGCCACCAGAGCTCCTAGAAAGTGATTTAATTGGTATGGCATAGACTCCAGGCATCAGCTCTTTCTATCATCTATCCATCCATCCATCTACCTAGCTTTTTACTATTGGCACTGGTACTTTTTACAAGCTCATCTGCTGATGGTGAAATACAGCCAGGTTGAGATCCACCATCCTTGTCAAATACTAAACTCTCACTCTTCTCCAGTGTATACTTATTTCCTTAAGTGAATAGTTTAGAAACCCTTGAGCCGTCTCCTTTCCCGCCTTTGAGAATGCTGAAGGATTATTTTTTCACTTATCTTGCTCATTTTTAAGTATAACAAAAGATTACTTTATCTAGAATGACTAGGATCTCACTTAATTGCTATTTCAGGTATTTCTGGTGTTGGGATTGCATAAATTCAAAAGAACACTATAATTTCTTTTTTTTTTTTTTAAGAGTGTTTCAGGTAATATTATTGAATAATTGAAAGTTAATGCTTTTAAACCCATTATTACCCACCAAAAACACAAATAGCTGACAATAATAAATGACCAAAGCTACCAGGGAGCTCTGGTAGCATAGTGGTTAAGGCACTTGACTGCTAAGCAGAAGGCTGGTGGTTCAAATCCACCAGCCACTCCTTGGAAGGAAGATGGGGCAATCTACTTCTGTAGTGATACTGCCTCGGAAACCCAAGGAGGGGTCGACGGCACATAACAACAACAACAACAAAACTAAAACAGTGAAAACTAACAGATTATCACTGGGACTGTTGTACCATCAGCGTGGATTGAGCTAGGACCCTGCTGGTCAGGCCCATGCACCATACCATCACTTACACCATGCATGGCATTGCATCGTCCCTCAATAATTTCAATGCATGATTTTATTTATTTCTTTTTCTAATGGATGACCATTTTTAAAATCCTTTCAGAAAAATTCTGTGGTTTGGGTGTTTTTGGTATTCAGACTTTCAGATCTTATACTGTTTTTTCAAGGTGACTTAAAGAAGTGAGGAGAAGGCTATTTCTTTTAATGAGAAAGGAAATTGGAACTGATCAAGACAGTTCCAGATTATTATTTGTGTGTCTATGTGTGTGATTATAGGCCCGTTCTGACTTCATTTTCCAAAAATGATCAGTCTTTAGCCTTTAGACTAGTCCTTTAAATACCTCTAATGTGTGATGTGTCATCTTTGAAGATCTTTCCTAAACATGTTAAAAAGAGGAAGATCAGTGCTAGGCTTCCTTGATTTACATTTCCAAACAATATAGTCAAGTTACAAAACTGCATCTAAAGTAAGAATGTGTGCACACATAAGATACATGAATCCCTCTACCCTAATATTTGGGATGGGTTCATTCAAAAGAAGCAAGATGAAGAAGCCACCCTATTCCTTTTACATTTGCAGGGCATGACAGCATCCCTTGATGTAATTATTTTTAGATGACAGAAATTTTAGTTCAGAAAAAGAACGGGGCCTCCTCTTTCAAGTATAATATTCAGGAAAATATGGGTAACCAATAGCTGGTCTCTAGACCCTGCCTGGTTCCACACCTGAGTTCTTCCTTGTTTCCTTTCTATGGGATCAAAGCTCCTTTCCTGGTACCAACCTTGATCTTAGATGAGACAAACAGAATGAGCTAATGCTCCAGATAGAGCATTCAGTAAATCACACTGGTTAGTAGGCTAATACTCCTCTAGTGAGGTAACTATAACAACTGTCATTCTATCTTGTTCGCCTTTATCTGAGTGTGGCAAAGATTGCTTAGCTGGTCACTGAAACTTTGTCTTCTTCCTTCTCAACACACAACTAGATTTACTGAGTCAATACAGCCATGAAATTGAATTTTGACCCAGGGAAATTTAGGCAGAAGTGAGAATTACTCGGCCCATGAAAATCTCACCTGTGTGATTCTCTATGCTTTCCCTCTCATCAGTGACTTTAAATGTCACATTTGCTGATAGTAGAGCCACGCAATGAAAGTAGCCTGTGTCAGTGTTGCCGCTTGGAAGAGTGCTTCCTACCAATCAAGACAACCTGTTTTGAAATTAATGTGAGCAAGAGACAAACTCTGAGTTGAATCACTGTGACTGGGAAATTTATCTTTTAAATCAGGGAGAGTTACCCTAACCCATGCATTGAATTCTTTACGGCAATCTGGTTTTCAGGGGGCCCTGGTGCACTGTTTTAGTGCTTGGTTGCTAACCGAGTTTCCAGTTCTAATCCACCAGCTGCTCAATGGGAAAAAGAGATGGCAATCTGCTTCTGTAAATATTACATGCTTGGAAAACTTTTGAGTATGTTCTACTCTGTCCTACAGGATCACTTGTATCAGAATCAACTCAAGGGCAACAAGTTTGGTTTAATCTGGTTTGCAAGGAGCCCTGGGGTCACAGTAAATGGTTAAGTGCTCAAACACAAATGGTGATGAATCAAAGCCATTCAGTAGCTCCATGGGAGAAACACCTGATGATTTGCTCCTGCAAAGATTATAGCCTGGGCAGGAATGGATAGAAAAGAAAGACAAAGGGAAATAGTAACCACAGGAAGGAAATTCGAAGAGAGCTATGACATTGTTGGGATTTCAATCAATGTGATGAAACAAAATGTGTATGAATTGTTGAATGGAAAACTAATTAATCCATAAACTTCCACCCAAATCACAATAAAAAATTGAAAAAAAAAAAAAAAAGATTACAGCCTACAAACTCTATGGGTGTCTACTCTGTCACATGGAGTCATTGTGTGTCGAAATCAACTTGACAGCATTTAACAACAACAATCTGGTTTTCTCAAGTCCCTTGAAGGCTGTGGCCTGCCTTGTTCTTACCAACCCTCCTCTCTGGCCTGACACCCTTCTCTGAATCCCAGATGGGTAAGCTGAGCCTTGATGTCTATTATTTGGATTCGAAATACCTATGTGGTCTGTTGAGAATCTCTTATCCTTGGATTCTATCATCACTGGACCTAGTTATTTGGGTAAATATAATATCTGAATGCCAGCTGCTTGTCTGAGTTCTATTCATAGTCCTTGCTCAATATCAAAACCTGACCTCTGCTCTCAATTTGTGTCCCTAGCTTCCTGTAGTTAGGTTAATGTCGAGTCAGTTCTAATTTGGAACAACCCTGTCTACAACAGAATGAAACACTGCCCATCCTCACAATCCTTGCTATGCTTGAGCTCATTATTGAAGCCAATGTGTCAATCCACCTTATTGAGGGTCTTCCCCTTTTTCTCTGACTCTCCACTTTACCAAACATGATATCCTTCTCCAGGGAATGGTCCTTTCTGACAACATGACCAAAGTAGGTGAAAAAAAGTTTGGCCAGTCACGCTTCTAAGGAGCATTTGTCTGTACTTCCAGAACAAATTTTTCCTTCTTTTGGAAGTCCATGATGTTTTCAGTATTCTTTACGAACACCACAATTCAAAGGTATCAGTTCTTTTTTGGTCTTCCTTATTCATTGACCAGCTTTCACATGCACATAAGATGATTTCACAAGCAAATACCATGGCATGGGTCAGGCACACCTTAGTCTTCAAAGTGACATCTTTGCTTCTTAATGCTTTCAGGAGGTCTTTTGCAGCAGATTTGCCCAGGACAATATGATGTCTGACTTTTCACTGCTGCTTCAGTGGATGTTGATTGTGGATCCAAGTAATGAAATCTTTGACAACTTCAAGCTTTTCTCCATCTACTGTGATGCTGCTTATTGGTCCACATGTGAGGTTTTTTTTTTTTCTTTCTTTCTTTATATTGAGGTTTAATTCATACTGCAGACTGTAGTTTTTGATCTTCATTAGTAAGTGCTTCAAGTCATGTTCCTTTCAGCAAGCAAGGTTGTGTCCTCTGTGTATCACAGGTTGTTAATGAGTCTTCCTCCAATCCCAATGCCACATTCTTCTTCATATAGTCCAGCTTCTCAGATTATTTGTTCAGCTTACAGATGAATAAATATGGTGAAAAGATACAACCCTGACACACACCATTCCTGATTTTAAACCATAGAATATGCCATTGTTCTGCTTGAACAACAACCGTTGGTCTATATAAAGTTTTCCAATGAGCACAGTTGTTGTAGTTGTAAGGTGCTGCTGAGTCTTCTCCAACTCATAGTGACCCTATGCACTGCAGAAAAAAAAACAAAAACTGCCCGGTCTTGTGCCAGCCTCACAATCCTTGCTATACCTGAGCCCATCATTGTAGCCACTTTGTCAATCCATCTCATTGATGGTCTTCCCCTTCTTTGTTGACCCTCCTCTTTACGAAGCATGATATCCTTCTCCAGGGAATGGTTCCTTCTGACATGACCAAAGTAGGTGAGACCAAGTCTGGCCATTCTTGCTTCCAAGTGAAAGTTCTGGCTGCACACTTTCCAGGACAGATTTGTTAGTCCTTTTAGCAGACCATGGTACTTTTAGCATTCTTCTCGAACATCACAACTCAAAAGCATCAACTCTTCTTCGGTCTTCCTTATTCATTGTCCAACTCTCATATGCATAAGAGATGACTGAAAATAACATGGCTTGGGTTAAGTGCACCTTACTCTTCAACGAGACATCTTTGCTCTTCATCACTTGAAAGAGGTCTTTTGCAGCAGATTTGCCCAATGCAACACATCATCTGATGTTTTGACTGCTGCTTCTATTGGTGTTTATTGTAGAAAAAAGCAATATGAATTCCTTGACAACTTCAATTTTTCCTCCATCCACCATGAAACTGTTTGTTGGACCAGTTACGAGGATTTTTATTTTCTTTATATTGAGGTGCAATCCACACTACCAACTGTAGTCTTTAGTCTTCATCAGTAAGTGCTTCAAGTCATCCTCACTTTCAGCAAGCACAGTTGTGTCATCGGCATATTGCAGGTTATTAATGAGTCTTCCTCCAATGCTGATGCCACATTCTTCCTCATATATTCCAGCTTCTCAGATTATTTGCTCAGTATACAAGTTGAGTAAGTGTGGTGAAACGATACAACCTTGACACCCTCCTGTCTTCATTTTGAACTGTGCAGAATCCCACTCTTCCATTTGAATGACAGCTTCCTGACCTATGTACAGGTTCCTCATGAGTACAATCAAGTGTTCTGGAATTCCCATTCTTCTCAATTTTATCCATAATTTTATGATCCACAAAATCAAATGTTTTTGCATAGTCAATAAAACATAAGTAAACATCTTTCTGGTATTCTTTGCTTTCAGTTACGATCCATCTGACATCAGCAATGATATCCTCTTGTTCCATGTCCTCTTCTGAACCCAGCTTGCATTTCTAGAAGCTCTGTGCTGCAACCCTTTTTGAATTATCTTCAGTAAGATTTTACTTGCATGTGATATTAATGATATTGTTTGATAATTCCTACATTCTGTGGGATCACTTTTCTTGGGAATGGGTACAAATATGGATCTCTTCCAGTCAGTTGGCCAAGTAGCTGTCTTCCAAATCTCTTAGTATAACTGAGTGAGTGCCTCCAGCATGACATCTGTTTGTTGAAACATCTCAATGAGTATGAGAACAATTAGGTGTTATGATATTATGAACCACACAGTCAAATATCTTTGCACAGTCAGTGAAACACAGGTAATTATCATTCTGGTATTTTTTGCTCTTAGCTAAGATCCATCTTACTTGAGGAATGATATCCTTTATTCCACATCCTCTTCTGAATCCAGCTTGCGTTTCTGGAAGTTCCCTATCAATATGCTGCTGCAACCATTTTTTAATTATCTTCAGCAAAATTTTACTTGTGTGTGATAATAATGATATTGTTGGATAATTTTTACATTCTGTTTGTGGTAGTTAAATTTGTATGTCAACTTGGCTGGACCTGGTTGAGTGGCTGGGCATCTGGTGGTAGTTATTTCCCATGATGAGACTGGCAATCAACTCCAT
>NW_006921691.1:5785835-5819270 GCF_000298275.1 Orycteropus afer afer | reverse complement strand
CACCAGTTTTCATAAACCCATTTTACATGTAAGGAGTTCTGGTAGTGTAGTGGTTAGGTTGGTGGTTCAAACCCACCAGCTGCTCCATGGAAGAAAGATGAAGCACTCTGCTTCCATAAAGATTTACAGCTTTGGAAATCCAATAGGGGTCACTATGAGTCAGAATTGACTCAACGGCAGTGAATTGATTTTTTTTCTTTTTTTAGACTTACATGTATCAATATACCTATGAGACTAAAACTCTATGCTAATTTACTTTTTGAATGTGCACTGGTCAGAGCTTTCATCATTACCTAATTACAGTGATGCTTCGAATCATGTGGTTTCATCTGCACTTGCTACAAGAAATGCATTATTTTCATTGCTGCCGGTAGTTTTTTCCCCCCACTTTTTATTATGATTTGGCTGCAATATTACAAAGCAGATTAGTTTTACATTCAATAGTTCATACATTTTGTTTCATGACACTGATTACAATCTTCATAATGTAACAGCTCTCCTTACACTTTCTCCCTGTGGTTACCTTTTCCCTGTGTCCTTACCTATACATTCCTGTCTGCCTAATTTTCTCCCTGTGGAAATGCTACCTTTCTGATCTCCCGTGGTTGACTACTCTAAGGTGTGCATCTCCTTGGTGTAGTCATCCAGTTTATAGGCCTATCTATTGTTTGAGAGTTAAACCATGGAGTGAGTCCCCTTTCAGGCCAGAAGAGTAGTTCAGGGGTTTCACCAGTCTCTTTCTGACCAGTAATCCTGGTGATTTTTATGTTTTTGAATTTTGTTCCACATTTTTTCTCCTACTTTATCCAGGATCTCTAGTAATACATCAGACAGTGTTTCACTGGCCAATACTTGGAGAAATAGATGGCCCCTTCCTTCTTCCAAGTCTGTCTTAGTCTGGAAGCTCTACTGAAACCTGTCCTCCATGGGTGACCCTGCTGGTACTTGAAATACTGGTGCATACCCTCCAGCCTCACAGCAACACACAAGCCACCATAGTATGACAAACTGACAGACAAGTAAGTATAAATCTAGGAAAACTGGAAGTTATCAAAAATGAAATGGAATGCATAAAGATTGATATTCTAGGCATTAGTGAGCTGAAATGGACTAGTTTTGGCCATTTTGAATCAGACAGCCATGTGATCTACAATGCCGGGAATGACAAAGTAAAAAGGAATGGCAAGGCATTCATCACCACAAAGAATGTTTCAAGATCAATCCTGAAGTACAGTGCTATCATTGATAGGATAATATCCACACATCTACAAGGAAGACCAGTTAATAATGCTTATCATTCAAATTTATGCATCAAACACCAAAGACAAAGACATTGAAGATTTTTACTAACTTCTGCCATCTGAAATTGACCAAACATGCAATCAAGATGTGTGGATTTTCACTGGTGACTAGAATGCAAAAGTTGGAAACAAAGAAGAATCACTGGTAGTTGGAAAATATGGCCTTGGTGATAGAAATAATGCTGGTGATCACATGATAGAACTTTGCAAAACCAATGACTCACTCATCGCAAATACCTTTTTCAACAACACAAATGATAGCTATACACATGGACTTCACCAGGTGGAATACATAGGAATCAGATCAACTACATCTGTGGCAAGAGACAATGGAGAAGCTCAATATCTTCAGCCAAAGCAAGATCAGGAGCTGACTGTGGAACAGACCATCAACTTCTCCTATGCAAGTTCAACTTGAAGTTGAAGACAATTAAAACAAGTCTACGAGAGCCAAAATTATATCCCTTCTGAATTTAGAGATCATCTAAAGAATAGATTTGATGCATTGAACACCAATTACCAAAAACCAGAGGAATTATAGGATGACATCAAGAACATCATCCATGAAGAAAGTAAAAATTCATTAAAAAGACAGAAAAGGAAGAAAGGACCAAAATGGATGTCAGAAAAGCCTCTGAAACTTGCCTTTGAACAGAGAGTAGCTAAAGCAAATCGAAGAAATGACAAGATAAGAGAACAGCATGGAAGATTCCAAAGAGCAGTATGAGAAGACAAAGTCAATTATGATAATGAAAGGTGCAAAGACCTGGAATTAGAAAACCAAAAGGGAAGAACATCTCATCATTTCTCAAGCTGAAAGAATTGAGGAAAAAATTTAAGTCTCGAGTTGCAATGCTGAAAGATTCTATGGGCACAATATTGAATGATGCAGGAAACATCAAAAGAAGATGGAAGAAATACACAGAGTCACCATAACAAAAAGAATTGGTCACTGTTCATCCATTTCTGGAGGTGGCATATGATCAAGAACCAATGGTATTAAAGGAAGAAGTCAAAGCTACACTGAAGGAATTGGCAAAAAACAAGGCTCCAGGAACTGACAGAATACCCAGTCAGATGTTTCAACAAACAGATGCCCCACTAGAGGCACTCACTTGGCTATGACAAGAGATTTGGAAGAAAGCTCCTGGCTAACTGACTGGAAGAGATCCATATTTGTACCCATTCCAAAAAAAAAAAAAAAGGTGATCCTACAGAATGTAGAGGAGCTCTGGTGGACTAGTGCCTAAAGCATTTGACTGGTAACCAGAAGGCTAGCAGTTCAAACACGCCAGCCACTCCTTGGAAGGAAGGTTGGGCAACCTACTTCCATAGTGATACTGCCTTGGAAACCTAAGGAGGTGTTACTATGAGTCAGATCTGACTCCACAGCAGTGGTTGCATTTTTTTTTTTTTTTTTACAGAATATAGAAATTATTGAACAATATCATTAATATCACACACAAGTAAAATCTTGCTGGAGATAATTTAAAAATGATTACAGCAGTCTATTGATAGAGAACTTCTAGAACTGCAAGCTGGATTCAGAAGAGGATGTGGAATGAGGGCTATCATTGCTGAGGTCAGATGGATCTTAGCTGAAAGAAAGATGTTTACTTATGTTCCATTGACTATGCAAAAGCATTCAATTGTGTGGGTCATAACAAATTTGGATAACATTGAGAAGAATGGGAATTCCAGAACACTTAATTGTGCTCATCAGGAACCTGTACATAGACCAGGAGGCTGTCATTTGCACAGAACAAGGGGATATTGCATTGTTTAAAATCAGGAAGGGTGTATGTCAGGGTTGTATCCTTTTACCTTACTTATTCGATCTGTATGCCTAGCAGATAATCTGAGAAGCTGGACCATCTTAAGAAGAATGTGGCATTAGGATTGGAGGAAGACTCATTAACAACCTGGAGTATGCAGATGACACAACTTTGCTTGCTGAAAGTAAGGATGACTTGAATCATTCACTGATGAAGATTAAAGACTTCAGTCTGCAATATGGATTATATCTCAATGCAAAGAAAATGAAAATCCTCACAACTGCACCAGTAAGCAGCATCATGATAAATGGAGAAAAGATTGAATTTGTAAAGATGTCATATTACTTGGTTCCACAATCAACACCAATGGAAGCAGCAGTCAAGACATCAGACAACATTGCACTGAGCAAATGTGCTGCAAAAAAAAAAAAAAACCTGTTTCAAGTGCTGAAGAGCAAAGATGTCTCCTTGAAGACTAAGGTGCACTTAACCCAAGCCATGCTATTTTCAATTGCCTCATATGCATGTGAGAACTGGACAATGAATAAGGAAGACCAAAGAAGATTCAATGCTTATGAGTTATGTTGTTGGCAAAGAATAGTGAAAGTACCATGGCCTGCCAAAAACAAACAAATCTATTCTGGAGCAAGTGCAGCCAGAATGCGCCTTAGAAGCAAGAATGGCCAGACTTTGCCTCACCTACTTTGTTCATGTTGTCAGAAGGGACTATTCCTTGTAGTGGTAAAGTGGTAAAGCGGAGCATCCATGAAGAAGGGAAGGCCCTCAACAAGATGGACTGACACAGTCACTGCAATGATGGGCTCAGGTATAGCAAGGATTGTGAGGCTGGCACAGGACTGGGCAGTGTTTCGTTCTGTTGTGCATAGGGTCACTATGAGTCAGAGCCCACTTGACGTCACCTAACAACAACAACAATAATCCAGGATCTCCCATTTTGATTCCTTTCACAGTGGTTGGCATAGGTAGCCAGGTACCACCCAGCTTTTCTGGTTGCTGCTGGTTTTTGTATGGTCACTGTTTTGTCATTTTTTCTTGTGCTTTAGATACAATATTGTGGTAATTAGTATTTACGAACCTATATCAGTAACTATTTTGAGAATGAAGCTGTAATTAAAGGAAAAGGAGAAAAATAAAAGAGTCTCTGTTCAGTTACTAATAATGTTGTAATTCAATGTAGAAAGATTTACAATTTTGTTGTTACTATTCACATAATCTAAGAAATATTACATTTATACAATTTACAACTATATTTACCACATTATTTGATGATGAAAATTCATCATAAACACTAAGGATTTTGTATGGTCTGATCCCAGAGGATGTTCATGGAGAGGGGTGATACATGAGTTGCCACACTGGGTTATATGTTATATGTAGCACCAATCATAGTGATGCCACTGGATTTATAACATGTTTGGCACTCATTTCCCAGCTCTAACTGTTTGACAAGAACTGAGAAGTAAATATATTTAGACCTGAGGGTTGTTTTTTAGCATATGTTGCAGTGTAGACACAGATTCCTATGAAAATAAATCAAATAAACAATAAAAACAAAAGAAAAAGGTAGATGATATTCAATTTCTCTGAGACTTGCTCAGCAAATCTTAACCAGACTCTTTGGATTTCTTTTCGGACAGGAGCATGGGTGCTTGTTCTTATTTCCATGGTTGGCTTCCAGCCCAGATGTGTTTATTTCCAAGAACTTTTCAGATTTCTTAAAGCAAAAGGTTGAGATCATTGTCGTCAGCAGCATCATCGCCAATCTGTGTGAAATGTTTATGCTCTTTTATATTTCAGTTGATCTCTTGGAAAATGTGACCAAATGCTTTTCTATACTTTACTTACATCTGTTTCCAGAATGCCTATGTCCTCTGGAGGAAGAAATCCTAGCAGTGGAACCATACCAAAACCTCTACCCCTGTCCAAAGGTCATCTCAGTTTCTGTTTCTGAAGCTTCTGATAAGTTATCATCATCATCCAAAAAATCACTTTTAAACATGCTGTTTACATGAAGCTCTGTCATACATAATAGACAACAGATTAGCAGGCACAGCTATATTTTTAAAACCTTAAAACTTGAAACAGCACTTAAAAGCTGGACATAAAGAAACACATGAAAAACCAATACCAAACTCACTGCCGTCGAGTCGGTTCTGACTCATAGCAACCCCTCCTTGGGTTTCCATGGCAGTATCACTACAGAAGTAGATTGCCCAACCTTCCTTCTGAGGAGTTGCTGGTGGGTTTGAACAGCCAGCCTTCTGGTTAGCAGTCAAACAACTTAGGCACTATGCCACCAGAGCTCCTAAAGAAACACATTTTGCCAACAACAACAACAAAAAATGTTTGGACACAGACATAAACTAAGCATTTGCAAAAAATACTAGTATTATAAACAAGGAAAATATTGGTGATGTGGTATAAGGAGCAGTGATGATTATTACAAGCTTTAAATGAACAGCACATACACACACAGAGAGAGACACAGCTGAAGATATACACATCCTCAATAGTACACAAAGAGACTCACCTTATGGACAGGAAGGTTTCCCAAGGATTCCACACTCTTTACCACCAGGCTGGCCTGCAGAAATGCATTTCTCCCATTTTTAGTTCAAAATTCAACAGGAAAAACAAAACAAAGCAAAAACCACCTTTCCAAGGGCTCCTTCCATGGGCAAAGTTGGAAAATGATTCCAGGATAGGGAAGGCTAATTTTTGCCATAAGAAATATAAGCCATCAAGAATCAGAGAGCCACAGTATCCCAGAATGACAGCCAATATATTGCAGAATGTATTAGGGAAACAGAAACTTCTGTAAAGTTCAATTCATAAAATTCACCAACACTTAGCCTGCAAAGCTTACATTTGGGACAGATTATAAACTAAAATCAGAATCTAATAATGAGGACATTGAATCAAGAAGCAGACATCCCAGCCCAGATCAGACTACTAGAAGTAAGGTCAACCAGGAGGCTCCAGACCAGACCTACCCAGACCTAACCCCTTCCCTTTGTCTCGCAGGGAAAAGATTATTCTGGGCATTAATGAGAAGGGATTGAGAGCTGATATTAGAACTCATGCATAGCTTTTATTAATATTATTGATTAACATCTGTAAGTTATATTGGCTTTTAGTTCAGAGTATTAGTCCAATCATTCCCATTAAACCCAAATTAAACCAAAATTAAAATATGCTTGTATGTATGTATAAAAGTCACTGCTGTCCAGTTGGATCTGACTCATAGCAGCCCCTCTTTGGGTTTCTGAGGCAGTAATACTATGGAAGTAGATTGCCCAACCTTCCTTCTGAGGAGTGGCCAGTGGGTTTGACCTGCTAGCCTTCTGGTTAGCAGTTGAATATCTAAGGTACTAAGGCACCAGCTCCTCTCTCTATATATATCTCAAACAGGAGTGACAGGCTATCAGTTTTACTATTTGATAGTTTCAGTATGCACCTGCATAAATCAAATAACTGAAATCAAGCATCATAATAGTAAACAAGAAAAAAGGGGAGGAATCTGTAGGAATAAGTATAAAGAGTAACAGGGACTGTCTGACTAATATGATGTTATTTTGAAGTTGTTGTTATGTGCCATCGAGTCGAACCCTATTCATAGTGACCTTTCCTTGGGTTTCTGAGGAAGTATCACTATGGAAGTAGATTGCCCAACCTTCCTTCCCAGGAGTGACTGGCTATGCTTGTCTAAATGGGGAAAACCGGGTGACTGACTCTGTTACAGATACCTACCTTAGTGGACCATAGATTTCATGGGTACTCAAATTAGTTTTCTTGCTTCCCAGTTTGTACCTCCATACAGAGGCTGCCATTTGATTTCCTGCTTTTGCAGAATTGCTTCTCTATCCCCTTGTCTCCTCCATGGCAAAGCCAAGAGAGCCTCCTTCCCCAGTTATGGAGGTAGCCATCACTCTGGTCATGCTATTTCACTCCAACACCCCTCATCTTTTCCCCAGTCATGTGCCCACCTCTGCCTTCCTGAGAAGAATGGTAATGGATGATTCTTCCCCTTCTGTGAAACTCTGCCCCTTCCTCTTATAGAACAGTTTTGGTCCTCTAGTGCTGCTGTAATAAACATACCACAAATATATTCCTTGAACAAACAGGGATTTATTCTCTTAAATTTAAGAGACTAGAAATCCAAGTTCAAAATTGCTACTCTAGGGACTGGGTGAAAGCCCCTTGACCTTGGGCTTCAGCTCTGCCTCTTGCTCCTGGCTCACTGAAGCTGGAGACTTCTTTTAACTCAGCTGGCTGCTGAGGCTAACAAATCCAAGGTCAACACATAAAAAGGCACAGTCCCAAAATTATCAAACATGCCAGGCCACTGGTTCAAGTCCAGGAACAATCCTAAGATCGGCAGACAACATAGCAGGCTACTGAATGAAGACTTGGCCACATGCAGGGTCCAAGTGTGCCAAAAAGCTTGAAGCCTTCCTCAAAGTTTCTTCTTATATACTGAAAGCAGACCATATCCCTAAGGCAGCTACTCAGCTGCTCACAGTAGATGCCACTGTGCCTTATCATAGGGAATAACTATATCCAATTGCCTAGCTACTCAAAACCAGGCCCAGCCAAGTTGACATACAACTTAACTACCACAAGAACTCAAGTAAAACAATGCTTCAAACATGAAACAAACATGTATCCATTCAGCAAGTATTGCTAGCTTGTTTTAACAGGACTTTGGTCATCAAATCTAATTGGCTTGGTCCTGGAGTTGGTGAACACAAGCTGTAGAATAAAGAGGAAAATGTAATAGTAACTAGAAAGGGAAACAAGGTTCCCTTTAGTCACCATAATGTATCAGTAGTAACCTGTGCCAGTGGGTGGCCTATCTTTAAATAAGTCTAGAAGTTTCTATCTTTGCTTTCTTGGACATTCTCTACTGCCATGTAAGAAGTCTGGCTTCTCTGCTGCAGAGACTACATAGAGAGAAGCTTGAAGCTACATGAAGGCTACATGAAGAGAGAGAGGTACATCCTTTCATCCCAGCTAAGCCAGACTCCAGCCTACCTACAACCACACAGTGACCACTGGCAAGTTCACATTGCAGAATCATGAGCAAATAAAGTGGCTATTGTTTAAAGCCACTATATTTTAGGGTAGTCTGTTACCCACCAACAATAATGAAAGCATCACGACCCTTCAAACCTATCTACAGGCTTGAGATGAGACTTCAGTCAATATAACCATAACAGCCTGTGCTGCTACTTCTGTGGCTGCAAGATAGCCCCAACTGGCCTCTGCAACCCCAATGTAGAGTCAGTGTCCTCCAGACTTCTCTACTGCCCCAGCAGGGCCTTTCCCTGACTATATAGCCCTGAAAAACACTTTCTTCCAGATCCCTCATCTTAACTCACTTAGACCTAGTGAGAGCATTTCTGATAGGCACGTTCCTTGTCCTTTCCCCATCTGCCTCCCCCTCAACAGAAATCTGTGCTATCCATCCCCTCTACCTTTAGGGCCACGCCTGAAGAGCCAGTCCAATGTGTATAGGGGGACAGGAGGGAGTTCTAACTGCGGGTGGGTCAAGCCTTGTCCTGGAACTATGACCAGGGAAATGAATTCTTAGTATCCTCATTTGGAATCTGGAATATATTTTCCCATTAAAAACAGTATTATGGACAATTTTAGATCCTACAGTACTACTGGGAGCTCTGGTGGCATAGTTCCTAAAACATTTATTTGACTGCTAACCAGAAGGCTGGCAGTTCAAACCCACCAGCCACTCCTTAGAAGGAAGATTGGGCAATCTACGTCCATAGAGATACCACCTTGGAAACCCAAGGTGGAGGGGTAGCTGTGAGTTGGGAATGACTTGAAGGCAGTGAGTTTGGTTTTTGGTTTATAGTACTGTTAGTACTATAGTTCTAGCTACAACACAACTGGTAGCTAAATAGACTTTGGAGCCTGATCCGGGAACAGAACTATCCTTTAGAACATTGTCCTAATGAGAAACAAGGTCCAAATAATGGACTTGAGAGTAAGCTTTTGGAAGCAAACTGATTTAAGTTAAAGCCTCTTGTCCAACACTGAGCACCAATCATATAGTAGATGTAGTGGGGCAAATAAAAGAAAAAATAAGATTTCAGCCTGCTCTCAAAGAAGCTACTATTTGTTTGGGAGACAAAAACACACAACAAACAACAAAGAAACAAGGCAGTACATAAGCAAGCCTTAAATTGTGTGGCACTGACAATTAAGTGCTTCAGAGTTGCAACAGCAAGCCCAGAAGTTAAGTTTTCCATTGTTTATTTACATTGGCTTCAAAGATACCTGCTTGCAGATGTCTCCTGTACACAGTACTGTTCACAATTGCCTACATGCTGCTGGGGCTGCTGTTATCAGGAAATGAGTGGGTAGGTATAGAAAGCATCTGGTTGTTTCAGTAAAGAGAATAGGTGGATTCTAGGGCTTAGGGAATATGGGCTACTAAAGACCTCTGTAAAATGTTTTAAAAAAGCAAAAATGTCCTTGAAGACTAAGGTGTGCCTGACCCAAGCCATGGTATTTTCAATCACCTCATACATATGTGAAAGTTGGACAGTGAATAAAGAAGACCAAAGAATTGAAGTCTCTGAATTATGGTTTTGGTGAAGAATATTGAATATACTATGGACTGCCAGAAATACAAACAAATCTGTCTTGGAAGAAGTACAGCCGTAATACTCCTTGGAAGTGAGGATGGTGAGATTTCTTCTTACATACTTGGGACATGTGATTAGGAGGGACCAGTCACTGGAGAAGGACATCATGCTTGGAAAAGTAGAAGGTGAATGATAAAGAGATAGACCCTCAATGAGACGGATTGACACATTAGCTTCAACAATGGGCTCAAACATAGCAACAATTGTAAGAATGGAACAGGACACAGCAGTGTTTCATTCTGTTGTACCTATGGTTACTATGAGTCAGAACCAACTCAGTGGCACCTAACAACAACAGGGCTTAGGGAGAAGTCATAGTGGCACAATGATTACGTACTCAGTTGCTAACAAATATGGGCCTAGGAAACTTTATGGAACAATTCTACTCTGTCCTATTGGGTGGCTATGAATTGGAATAGACTCCATGGCACATAACCACAAAGGCTTGGGTTTTACAGTAGGAGGGGAACAGCCAAGTGCTAGGATAGAGACCCTGGGCCTTATAGCTTGTCTCATGAAGGGCTTCCAAAACAGCCTTCCACTGTGTTGCTCAAGGTGTGATCTGAGAACACCTGCATTATAATCTTGTGGTGTATTTACTAAAAATGCTAGTTCTCAGACTCCTCCCCAGAGCCAATGAACCAAAATAACTTGGGGGTGAGGTCTGGGAATCTGCATTATTGATAAAATCCCCAGCTAACTACTATGCTGATTCAAGCTTGAGAATTGCTATTTCAAATTAAGCCAGCCCAGAGTTAGTAGAGTTCTGGTCAGATATTTAGGAGTCTTTTCCATTGGAAAGCAATTGTGGGTGCAGATTGCTAGCTGTAACCCCTTACGTCCTCCACTTTTGTAACCCTTGCTACAGCCAGCCAAGTTTCTACAAGAAAACAAACATGTTCAAAGAGTTTGGTGGGGATGTGTGGGGCTTTCATATACTCTCCCACTGCTTTCTGGCTCCGTTTCCATCCAGCCCTGAGTACTGCACATATACTGAAAACATGTCTAAGGCATCTGGCCTGAAACCCAGCATCTGTTGTAAGAAAAATGAGGTTTTCAAACAAGGCCTCTTTGGAGTGGGATATTGCCAAGTGGGATAGGGCCTCCCAGGTAGACTCTATCACATGGAAACTTACAAGGCAAGTTTTCCCAGGACAGGAAAATGTGCTCTGAGCAAAATTCCAGAACTAGCAGGAGAGTATGTTCCACTCCTTGCCTAGGCTCATTGCTTTCAAAACAATCTCACTGCTCTAAAGAACATTGGACTCTTCACAATCGATACACCTCCATTCAAGTGCAAGTATCACAGCATGCTAGACATGGCCCTGGTTTTGTCATAGAGGGTGAAATAATGTTTAGAATGAGGTGCACACACCCTTGTTGCAGGAGAATTTTGAGGTAGTAGTTGTTGTTCACCACTTCCCCACATTCACCACTATTTAAGCAATTTTTACAATTTAAACAATTTTTGTTTCTTGCCTTAAGGAATGGATGCTGCTACCCAAGCCTGGATGACAGAGGAAACAGATTCTTGGTTTCACCTTTTCAGGAGCTATTATGGGCTGATTTGTGTTCATCAAAAAGATATGTTCAACTCCTAACCCCCACTACCTGTGAATATGACTGTTTTTGGAAATAGTTTCTTTGCAGATGCAATTAGTTAACATGAGGTGGGCCCTAATCTCATGACTGGTGTCCTGATAAAAAGAGAAGAGAGATCCAGAGGGAAGATGACCATGTGAAATGGAGGCAGAGATTGGAGTTATGCTACCACCAGCAAAGGAACACCTGGGGTTACTAGTAGCTAGATGAGGCAAGAAATATCCTTCCCTAGAGATTTCAGAAGGTGGAGGGAACTTCCAACACCCTGATCCCAGACATCTAGCCTCCAGAATGATGAGAAAATAAATTTCTGCTGTTTCAAGCCACCCAGCTTGTGGTACTTTGTTACGGCAGCTGTAGGAAACTAATACAGAAGCTGAGGTCCCAGCACATAAACAAAAAGATTTAGATAGATATGTACTTAGTTAGAGCATTTTTCCATCCCCTCCAGCATCATTCTTTATGCCTGAACTAGGGAAAATTTCCCAGATTGAGAGAAAGGATTGCCAGAAGGGAAGGAAGAGCCAGTGGGTCACAGAGGCAGCCCCTTGCCAAGCACTCGCCAGTTCCCTGGTGGGTTTGAGGGATCTGACTGGGGATGCCAAAAACGATTTGAGGCCAACATGCTGAGGTTAGAAAACCCCTTCACTATTAGTCCCCCTGAGGCAGAACCCTGACCTGTCCATTTGGCTTTTAAAGGAGTCCAAAAGAATGAGACAGCCTAGTCCAGCTCAGATTTCTGGTAATTTGACGTCTGGCAGCATTGCTCATTCACTGAAGAACTTTGGGTGAATAGAATAACTGTTCTATACCTTCTCTCCATCTGAAAGGGACTAATAGAATCACTGCTGATGTGAATATGGAATGGCTTCATCCTACACAAAGATGTTTTGATGATTGCCCGAGAAGTAACATAAAAGGCTTTTAAAAGCAGAAAACATTATAAATATGCTGTCAAGTGATTTATTGGACACTCATGTGGTAATCTTAGGATTCCAAAGCTATTCAGCAATCAAAGCTTAGGATTTCCTATTGAAATTCAAGGTTTCATCGTGACATTTACATTCACTTTAAGATCTGAATATGTATATTGTTGAAGCATATTCTGGCCAGACAGGAGTCACAGTATGTTTATAAAAAAATATGTGTAGGCTTGTATTTCACTTGATAATTACAAAGTTGTGTATTATATTTGAATTTCCCTTCTTTTCCTCCTCTATTTTCCTATTTCTGTTTCTCATTGTCATTGTTCCCATATTTCTTTTTTTTCTTCATTTACTCTTGTCTTTTATTTCTTCTCCCTCACTTTTCTTCTTCTATTTACTTTCCTCTTTGCATTAAAATTTTCTCTTCTTTCCTCTTTTTCTTTGCTCTCCTCAACTTCTCCCTATTTTCTATGTCCTTCTTCCTTTTTTTTTTTTTTATCTTATTGCTGCGTAATTGGAGTTAGAATTTATTGAATGCTTTTATATGCCATATTCTTTGATAAGTGTTTAACAGGTATCATGGTATCATATTTTGGAAGAGGAAATTAGACAAATTAACCTGCTTGATGTCCACAGCTATTAACTGGAGTTCCAGGGTTCAGTTGGAAGCATCTGCCTCCAGATTACTGGTGTCTACTCATGTCTCCTGCAATCATGTCCCTTCTACTCTTCAGCCTTCTACTTTCTAATCTCCTTTACATGGGTTGCCCCTGCCTTTACCTTCATCTTCCCTCCCAACATCCTGCTATTTGCCCCAATCTCTATGCTGAGCAAATAATTCAAGAAGCTGGACTATATGAAGAAGAATGTGACATTAAATTAGAGGAAGACTTATTAACAACCTGTGCTAAGCAGATGACACAACCTTACTTGCTGAAAGTGAAGAGGACTTGAAGCACTAACTGATGAAGACCAAAGACTACAGCCTTCTGAATGGGCTATACCTCAACATAAACACCTCACTGCCATTGAGTCACTTTGTACTCCTCAACATAAAGAAAACTAAAGCGCTCACAATTAGATCAATATAAAACATCATGACAAATGGAGAAAAGACTGAAATTGTCAAGGATTTAATTTTACTTGGATTCACAACCAATGCCCATGGAAGCAGCAGTCAAGAAATCAAAAAACCTAACGTATTGGAAAAATCTGCTGCAAAAGACTTCTTTAAAGTGTTAAAAAGGAAAGATGTCACCTTAAGGACTAAAGGACATCTGACTCAAGCCATGGTATTTTCAATCACCTCATCTGCATGCAAAAGTCGGACAAGGAATAAAGAAAACAGGAGCGCTGGTAGTGTAGTACCTAAGGCATTTGACTGCTAACCAGAAGGCTGGTGGTTCAAACCCACCAGTCACTCTTTGGAAGGAAGGTTGGACAATCTACTTCCATAGTGATACTGCCTCGGACACCCAAGGAGAGGTCGCTATGAGTTGGATCCGACTCCACAACAGTGGGTTTGGTTTTGGTTTGGATTAAGAATTGATACCTTTGAATTATGGTGTTGACAAGAAATGGAGAATATACCATGGACTGCCAAAAGAATGAACACATCTGTCTTGGAATTCTCCTTAAAAGAGAGGATAATGAGACGTCATCTCATGTACTTTGGACATGCTATTAGGAGGGACCAGTCCCTGGAGAAGGACATCATTCTTGGTAAAGTCAGCAAAAAAGAGGAAGACCCTCAATGAGATGGAGTAACACAGGGGCTGCAACAGTGAGCTCAAACATAGCAACAATTGTAAGGATGGCCCAGGACTGAGCAGTTTTGCTCTGTTATACATAAGATTGAGTTGGAACTCAAGGGAACCTAACAAAAACAATACCTGTGGAAGTGATCCCGTTTGAAAATAGAATTTTCCTTATTTTGTTAATGAGGCAATATAAGTATATTTCCTTACCCAATCACTTTTGAGCTATAAAACCAGATTAGACACAAAAAGAGCAGACACTACCTGAAGAGTGTGAAGGCAGATCAGTCTACAAGTCTGTCTATCAGAGCTGTAAGCCTAGCCAGCTAGAGAAACTGAGGCTAGGATTTTCTCCCAGAATAAACTGAGAGAGCCTTCTCCTAGAGCCCTGAATTTGGAATTCTAGCCTCATAAACTGTGAGAAAATAAATTTCTATTGGTTAAATCCACACATTTGTGCTATTTCTATTAAAATAGCATTAAGAGACCAAGACATCATGGTTTCTTCAGACACCAATGTGTCTACATCTATAAACATAACTGAAATATGTAATTTCTATTCTATTCTATTAAACCATCTAATAAATAATAATAATAATAACTCTGCTTCAGGCATTGTGCTTGATAGGTATGATTCTTATTTAGGGCTGGCTTAATCGACATGCCATCAGTGCAGTTGCACAAGACCTCAACCTTAGAAGGTCCATATTTGAGGTTTAATGCTCTTGGTTGTCATCTTGCAATGCTTAACAATTTTTTCTTTGAATTTATGTTTTATAAGTAAGTCCAATGATAAAAGGGAGCAAGTGCCAGGGTCTTGGAGTCAATTTAAATGCCATTCTGCCTCCCATTATGTCCCATACATGGGTTCTTATCTACTCACTTCTCTGTCTTCTAGTATCTAGGACTCTTCCAAGCTCTCTGCTCCCTCACAGTAATCAGTGAGGCCCCTTACCCCCAGGAGGACTCAACACAAGTCTGATCAGGGTCAGACATGCTGCCCATGGGCTCTTCAGGTAGGGCATGACAGTAACCCTCCTCACCCTGAGTTGGCAGTCCCATAGATATTCAGCAGGCAAATCTTAGGATGTGAGCCTTTCACCCAACCCTATTCAGGCACTGACTATGCCCCTGCTCAGAGATTGCAATCCCTTGAGGATCATCCTTCTGCCATAGGTTGGACAGCAGCCCCATTGGAAGGGGATATGCCTTGCTGGACTTTCTTGACCTCAGTTGAGTCAGTGTGTCAGTTTGACAGCTTGTAGGAAGGGTGAAGGGAGCTCTGGTAGCATAGTGCCTAAGGCACTTGACTGCTAACCAGAAGGCTGGTGGTTCAAACCCACCAGCCACTCCTTGGAAGGAAGGTTGGGCAATCTACTTCTGTAGTGATACTGCCTCAGCAGCCCAAGGAGTGGTTGCTATGAGTCGGGTCTGACTCGATGACACATAACGGCAACAACAACAAGGAAAAGTGAACAGGGAGCCAGTGGGCCAATGAAAGTGCCAAACTGCTGGATGTGGTCCTTGAATATCTGTGGGAGTCTGCAATGGACCAATGAATATCGTCATGCTCAGAACCACAGAAGACAGGAAATCTTGTTATGTGTAGGTACCTCCACAAGATGACACTTTTTTCTAGTTTTCTGAACAAAGAGCTTTCATTTTCATTTTGCACTGAGCTCTGTGAATTATGTACCCAGTCCCACTCTTCTTTATTTTTTATAATATTTTGTATTGTTGTTGGGAATATACACAGCAGAACATACACCAATTCAACAATTTCTGCATGTATAATTCAGTGACATTGATTACATTCATCAAGTTATGCAACCATTCTCACTCTTTTCAAAATTCTTCCTCCCCATTAGCATGAATTTACTGCACCCTAAGTTTCCTATTTAATTGTTTGAGTAAGTGCTGTTGTCAATTTGATCCCATATAGATAGTTCTTAAAAGAGCAAAGTGCTCAAGGCATACATGATCCTGTTCTTTGTAATTTTCACAATGAAAATTGTGAAAAATGGTGAAAGAATGAGGTCACAAAGCTAGAAAGTTATAAAGGGAGTATTTAAACCCAGAGAGGTCAATTAAGAATATGTTTTTTTTTGTTGTTGTTGTTTTGTTTGCTTATTTGTTGCTTTTTTGTGTGTGGTAAAAAAATATGTATATTAAAGAAAATTGCCAATTCAACACTTTACATGTGCAATGTAGTAAAGAACCAGTTTCTAACAACTTCTCTACACTGTTCTCAAATCATGGCCCATTGGGTTATATGTTAGTTCATTCAGTTGTTTTAACCCTGTCTGTTTACACAGCCTAAAGTATCTTCACATTTATACACGTAATAAAATCTATCAAGTTTCATCTTTTAAATGCAGGCTAACAGAACTGAGAATTTGGCTAGGTGGGAAAAGAGATAAAATTGCATTTAAATCACAGGAATAGATGGCAGAATAATCAAAAAGGCATCATGATGCATGGAAAGCAAGAGAGAAAGGTGTTTGGAAGATGTGGGTCTTTCAAACTGCACCCAAATGCATTGCCAACTGTCAGCAGCACTGCCTGAGCAGATGGCCAGATGCAAAATCATGATGGCAAGGGACATAATGACAGTACTTGCCAGCCATATTTTCCTCACAAGGTGTCCTATTCATCTGTTAAATACTCAAGCACTTTTTATTATGTATTTTAGAGTTTCTAAGCTATTTAAAGCATTTAGATTTTACATCTGTGAACAGATGGTAAAAATGGATCGAGAGTGCATGTTGTTGGCTACTTGTGGGTGTTGAAGCAAAGGAGACTTTATGAGGTTGAAAGCAAGGATGAAAAAAGTTTAGTAAAGGGCTGACCATCTCTTGTTTCATTTATTCTTTATCTGTGCTGTCTTTTAAAATGAAGTGAAATCCATATGTAACATCTAAACATTTGAGCTCTGAGGATTTCATAAAGATCTTTAAATCCTCATTCTAAAGAACTGATGGAGACAGGAATCCTTTTAGTTCTAGGTGATTGGCTTTTTGTAGCCACCTCTGAAAAAGCATGAAGCAGAAGGAAATACATGAGGCAGGAAGAAATAATTATTTGTTCTGTGTCATCTCATGGGAAGATGGAGAAGTTGCTTCATGGGAGATTTTGTGAGATTGAACAAAATTAATATAATGAGTAAAGCTGGATTCTCTCAGAAAGGAAAAATTCAGCATAATTTGGATTTCTGTTTATTAGTATATTTAATAAATATTTATTGAAACCTTGTTTTATACTTGGCAAGGGATAGACACATGGGGATATAAATAATAAGACAGTAGTTCTGGATTTAGTAATGATAAGAAGATCAGTTCATCAGAAAGACTCAACAACCATATTTATGTGTCTAGTAACAGAACTCATGTACAAAATTACAAGGAGAAATGGAAAATGCCACAATCATAGTAGGTGATATTTAACACTACTCCGTCAACAGCTGGTAGAGAACTCAAAACAAAACCAAAACGAGCAAATATATGGATAATCTAAACAATTCTATCAATCATCTGACCTAATTGATAGTTATAGAACACTCTACAAAACAACTGTAGAAAACACATTCTTTTTGAGTTCACATGGTCCATTACATAAGATAGATAAATGTCTTGGATCATAAAATGTCTGAATAAATTTAAAAGGAATGAAATCATGCAAAATATGTTCTCTAGTGACAGCATAATTAAATACAAGTCAATAACAATAAGATATCCAAGGAAACTCCAATATTTGGAAATTAAGCAACATTTTTCTAAGTAACTCAAGGGTTAAATAGTAAATATTTTAAAAAAATACTTTGAACTAATTGATAATGAAAATATACCGTATTAAAATTGAACTGTGGGATTTAGCTTAGAGTGAAATGCTTAAATATCTTTAAATGCTTATGTTAGAAAAAAAGAAGAATTAGAAAAGAAGAAAACTTTCAAATCAATAGTTACACTTTCTACCTTAACGAGGTAGAATAAGAGTAAGCCCAAAGAGTAAACCCAGTAAGCGTAAATCCAAAGAATATAGAATGAATAAGTAGAAAAAAGCATATAATAAAAGTAAGAACAGAAATCGTGAACACAGAAAGTAGTAAGATAATCAAAAAAGCCAAAAGTTTTGAGATCAACAAAACTGATCAGCTTCTAGCTAGTAGGATAAAGAAGAAAATAAGAGACTTCTGGTAAGATGGAGGAATAGGCAGATAAGCAACACAGACCCTCTTCAACAAAGAAAAGAAAAACCAACTGACAGAGATACAGAAGATAATCCTGGAGCCCTGAGCTTTGAAAGGAAGTATACGGAAGTGGATTAGGCACCAACTGAAGGAAAAACCTGAAAGAAAACAGTAAGTATAGAGATGGTTGGAACTGTGGACTGTCAGCTACTCTGACAGAACCAAGAGCCTGAATATATACAAGTGGTGTTGGGACCAGAGAATTGACCTAAAGATCAGCCCTGGTCACCAAGGGACAACTGCACTGGTGGTCTATGACTAGGAAGGGAAATAGCAAGGAGGGAGATAACATAAGCTGTTGACTTTCCGCTCTCCAGAGGGCACAGCCATTTTGATTATTTACACGCGGCAGCCATTTTGGATATTTAAAGTGACTGAGGGAGCAGCCATTCTGAATCTCTATAAGCAGCAACCATTTAAAGTGATAACATTCTCATTGGGATTCTAGGGACCTAAGAATAGGCTCCAATTGCCAAGGTTGGCAGGGATATACAAGAGGCTGACAACAGGAAAAGACACAAGTGGTGAGTGTATAAGTTCTGTCAACTAGTGAATAGAGGAGCACAGTACCCTGCTTGGTAGATAACATGCAAAGAAAACAAAAATTGTGGGCAAGTCACTCCAACATACTCACTAATTAAATATAAACACAAAAATGTCACATGCCTCAGAGACAGCAGAGCATCACAGTCCACTCAAAGAAGCAAGATAAAGCACGAGAAACAAGGGACCAGGATGCAGACTCAAAACACATCCTGGAGGAAGATGCAGCATTAGAACTCCCTGATAAAGAATTCAATAGAAATATATTTAGGTATCTTCAATGAATTGAGAGACAGATCAAGGAAAATATTGACAAAATTGAGGAAAACACAGAGAAAAACCTACAACAATTTCAAAAGACAATACAAGATCTAGATGACAAAATAAATGAAAAATTAGATATGATACAACATCTACACACAGAAATCCAGAAGATTAATACTAAATTTTCAGAAATAGATAACACATTGAACAGGCAAAAGATTAGAATTGAATCAATGGAAGACAGAATTAATGCGATTGAAGAAAAGTACCTCAATACTTCCTTAGAAAGTAATTAATCAGAAAAAAAAGATCAAAACAAAATGAAGAAAGCCTAAGGTTCATGTGGGATCCATCAAAAGGAATAACCTACATGCAATCAGAATTCCAGAACAGGAAGAGAAAAAGGAAAACCACCGACAAAATTGCCGAAGATTTGTTGAAAGAGAATTTTCTGGTATGATGAAAGTTGAGAATATATCCATTCAGGAAGTCCAACAAACCCCAAACAGGATAGACCCCAAAAGTAAATCACCAAAACATATCATCATCAAACTCACCAAAACCAAAGACAAAGAAAGAATCATGAGAGCAGCACAGGAAAAATGAAAAGTTACCTACAAGGGACAACCAATAAGACTAAACTTGGATTTCTTGACAGAAACCATGCAGGCGAGACGGCAATGGGCTGGTATATATAAAATCCTGAAAGAGAAAAATTTCCAACCAGGAGTTATGTACCCAGCAAAATTGTCCCTCAAATATGATGGTGAAATTAGGACATTTCCAGATAAGCAGAAATTAAGGGAATTTGTTAAAACCAGACCAACCTTACAAAAGATGCTAAAGGGAGCCCTTTGGATAGAGAAGCAAGAACAGCCAACAACTGACATGAACACACATGATGATATAACCCAGAAACCAACCCAGCTATGGAAGTATCCAAAGTAAATAAGGCTACAAGATTGTAAACACAAAACCAGAGACATCAATTGACAAATGGGGACAACTACAAACCTAAACAAGGGAAAAAAACTGTGTCATTACAGAACTTCTAGATGGTAAGGAAGTCAAGACAACTACAAGATAGAATGGACTGTTCTAAACTTGGGAAGAAAACTATAAATCACAGGGTATCCTCAAAGAAAAATGACAAACCTTCACATCAAAATAAAAAAGAGGATCATCATAAATGTTCAGCAAGTACTAAAACAACAGCAATAAAGGAAGTGATAACATAATTCATAAACAAAATGAGCCCAGCATAGAAAATTATACGGAACAAAGAAATTGACACCACAAAAAAGCACATAACAGAAATGACAGCAACAAATTTATGTATGCCAATAATTATATGTGGCAAGGGACTTATCTCTAAGATTTATAGAAAACTTCAAAGCCTCAACTCCAAAGGAATTAACAATCCAATTGAAAAATGGGCAGAAGACATGAATAGACACTTCATCAAGGAGGATATTCAGGTGGACAGCTAATACATGAAGAGATGCTCACAATCATTGGCCATCAGAGAGATGCAAATCAAAACAACAATGAGATACCATCGCACCCCAGCACTGATGGCAAGGTTCAACGAGATAGAAAATAACGAATGCTGGCAGGGATGTGGAGAGATTGAGACTCTCATACACTGTTGGTGGGACTGTGAAGTGATACAACCACTGTGGAAAGCAACTTGGTGATTCCTTAGAAAGCTGGAATTGGAGATACCATTTGACCCAGCAATCCCAGTACTAGGTATATACCCTAGAGAGGTGAGAGCCAGGACAAGAACAGATATATGTACACTCATGTTCATCACAGCACTATTTACAATAGCAAAAAGATGGAAACAACCTACATGCCCATCAGCAGAAGAGTGGATGATCAAACTATGGTACGTACACATAATGGAATGCTATGTGGCACTGAAGAATAATGTAGAGTCTGAAAAACACCACATAATATGGATGAACTTGGAGGATATTATGCTGAGTGAAATAAATCAATCACAGAAAGACAAATATAGTATTAGTTTATTGCTGTGGAGGGTCAAGGAAAGGTTTATATATGGAGGGAAAGTCTCTTTGTTGGTTGCCAGGGGTGGGAGGGGAAGGGAGAGGAGGGAACACTGCAAAAAATAAATAAATAAATAAATAAATAAAGCATTGACCCATGTCATTTTAGTTTTATGTATTTCACTGTACATAAATTATATTTCAATAAAATGCATTTAAAAAAGAAGAAATATTATCGCCAATATTAGGAATGGCAGAAAGATTATCAGTACGGTATATTATAGGATACAACTAGCATTTTAAAAATATGTGAATATTATGAACAACTCTATGCCAACAAATTCAACAACCTGGATGAAAAATACAAGTCATCAAAATTTACACAAAATGTAACAAAAAACATAAATATAGTCTATATGTACTAAATGGGAGCTCTGGTAGCATAGTGCCTAAGGCACTTGACTGTTAACCAGAAGGCTGGCAGTTCAAATCCATCAGCCACTCCTCGGAAGGAAGATGAGGCAATCTACTTCTATAGGGATACTGCCTCGGAAACCCAAGGAGGGGTCGCTATGAGTCAGGTCCGACTTCACGGCATATAACAACAACAACATGTACAAAATAAAAGTATCTGTGATCAAACCATTTCCTATCAAGAAAGCTGCAAGCTCAGCTGATTTTTCTGATGCATTTTATCAAACATTCAAGGAAAAAATAAGATATACAAATTCTTTCAGAAAATAGAGGAGAAGGAAGCACTTCCAACTTACTTTATGAGACAACATAACTCTAATACCAAAACCTAACAAAGATAATCCAGCAAAAGAAGATAATAGACCAATATCTTTACACACAGAGATGTAAAAATCTTTAACAAAACAGTAACGAATCAAATGCAACAATATACAAGAATGATAATACATCTTGACCAAATAAAGTTAATCCCAGGAATGCAAAGTTGATTCAGGATTAGAAAATCAATTGGTGCAATTTTCTATAATAATAGAATAAAGGAGAAAAACAATACTATCATTTCAATAAAACCCAAAACCAAACTCCCTGATGTCAATTCAATTCCAACTCATAGCAACCCCTCCTTGGGTTTCTGAGGCAGTATCTCTGCGGAAGTAGATTGCCCAATCTTCCTTCTAAGGAGTGGCCCGTGGGTTTGAACTGTCAGCCTTCTGGTTAGCAGTCAAGTGCCTTAGGCACTATGCCATCATTTCAATAGATGTTGGAAAAGCATTTGACAAAAAATTGACAGCTATTAATATAAAACTTTTAGCAAAGTAGGTTGCTATTCAATATATTGGTTCTTCATTATAATATAAAAAACAGCTCTGAGAGTTCACATTATAGGTAACAATGAAATAATGAGTGCTTCTCCTTAAGATACAGAGCAAGGCAAGAATGTCCATCTTCATGACTTCTATTCAGCATTGTACTAGAGGGTCTAGCCAACGCAAAATAAATAAAAGGCATAGAAATCAGAAGAGCAGTAAAACTCCTTCTTTGCCGATGACATAATTATTCACCTAGAGAATCCTAATATGTCTACAAAACAACTGCTAGAACTAATAAGTGAATTTAGAAGATTGGAGGTTATGAAATCAAAATTCATAAATCAGTGTATTTCTATATACTGGAAGCAAACAATTGGGAAATGAGATTTAAAGAAATTTCATTTACAGTATCTTTCAAAAATTAAATACTTATGAAAAATTTAATAAGGGACACATGATACCTTTATATTGAAACTACAGAATATTGCAACAGAAATTACAGAAGACCTCACTTGATGGAGAGATTTAATGTTTTCATGGATTAGAAGACTCAGTATTTTAAAATACTATTTTTTCTCCTATTACTCTATATATTCAAATTGATCTCAATCAAAATCCCACCAGAGTTTTTGTAAAATTGAAACTATTCCTCCTAAGTTCTATATGGAAGAGCAAAAGACCTAGAACAGCAAAAGCAAAATTGAAGTAGGAAAACAGAATTAGAGGACTCATACTGCCTGGGTTCAATATGTAGTACAAAAATCAAGATATTCTTGTACTGGCAGAAAGATAGTCAAATAGATTAATGGAACAGAATAAAGTGCTTAGAATTAGATCACCACTTATACAGTCAACTGAATTTTTTACAAAGTCAACAAAGTAAGTCCATGGAGAAAATTAAATCTTTGATAAATAGTGCTAGGAAAACTGGATAAATATATGGAAAAAATTAATCTTGACCCCTACCTTATACCACCTCCAAGGTTTATTTAAACTGAATCATAGGCTTAAGTTTAAAGTTGAAGACTTAAAACTTCTAGAAGAAAATATAGGAGAATATCTTTGTCATTTTACTGCTGAGTAAATATTTATTAGAAGAACACAAAAAGTATTAAACATAAAAAATGATAAATTAGACTTTATCAAAATTAAAACTTCTTTCATTGAAAACATATTTGTAAAATAAAAAGGCAAGCCAAGGACTGGGGAAAGATACTTGAAATATAGACATCTGAAAAAGTCCTTGTATCCAAAATGCTTAAAGAACTAACAGCCAATTCAATAACAAAAAGACTGAGAACCTAATAGAAAATGTGTACTTCTGAATAATAGAGGATCTCTTCCCATATGCCAACCCAGGATCCATTTTCTAAGCTTTCTTTCTTATAGCTTAGAAGAGATCTGAAGTCCTGTCTCCACTGTTCCAGCATTGAGAAGACAGGTAGCTTTGAAATTAGGGTTGGCAAGATACTGTATATACTATCATTCATAATAATTTAATTTACTTGTTCTATTTCAAACAGAAAACTTTTCCAGATCCCAAATGTTATTTTGATTTTGGATTGAATTTGGTTTTAACCAGTGTTCAAATTAAACTGAAGATTCTTCAAGAAATACCCTCTTCACTTGGTCCAAATTAGTGCCAAGTATTTTGATATCAGAGAACCACAGTCAGGCTCCATCTGAAATCAGTGAGCAAGAGGAACTCGAAGGGATGTTAAAGATGATATTTACTGAGTTAGACTAGGTACAAATAAGGCACAATAACATTTTAAAGAAGCTTTTAGTATTCATCTTGAGCTTTGAAGCAAAATGTACTCCAAAAAGAAAAGGAAAAAAAAAAAAACTATTAATTAGAACTCTGCCTGCAATGTCACTATGAACCTTTCGCTAACTTACATGTGCATTGTACCTTTCTGAAAAGTGTGTATAATTTGAAAACATAAAGGAAGCCCTGATTTCAGCTAGGAAATATGAAAACATACAATTAGCACATAGGTATGAAAGCCAAGACATTCCAAGGCAGCAATAACTGTAAAACCAAGTCAGCTTATCAATATTAATTCATTATGTAAATGTAAACACAATTAACTTCTTTCCTGATGATAGACATTAGCTCAGGTTTCTTCTGAGTCTCATAGAATTTTTTTAAATGTGTCAACTTTAGTCTTCAATGTGATTACAATATGACTTGTTGTTGTTGTTGTTAAGTGCCGTCGAGTCGTTTCCGACTCATAGCGACCCCATGCACAGCAGAACGAAACACTGCCCGATCCCGCACCAGCCCCACAATCCCTGCTATACTCGAGCCCATCATCGCAGCCACTGTATCAATCCATCTCGTTGAAGGCCTCCCCCTCTTTCGTCGACCCTCCACCCTACCAAGCATGACATCCTTCTCCAGGGAATGGTCCCTTCTTACAACACGACCAAAATAGGTGAGACGAAGTCTGGCCATTCTCGCTTCCAAGGAGCATTCTGGCTGCACTTCCTCCAGGACAGATCTGTTAGTTCTTTTAGCAGTCCATGGTACTTTCAGCATTCTTCGCCAGCACCACAACTCAAAAGCATCAACTCTTCTTCGGTCTTCCCTATTCATTGTCCAGCTCTCACATGCATACAAGGTGATTGGAAATATCATGGCTTGTGTCAGGCGCACCTTAGTCCTCAAGGAGATATCCTTGCTCCTCAGCACTTGAAACAGTTCCTTCGCAGTTGACTTTCCCAATGCTACACGTCGTCTAATGTCCTGACTGCTGCTTCCGTTGGCATCAATTGTAGAACCAAGCAATGTGAATTCCTTGACAACCTCAATCTTCTCTCCATTGATTGTGATGCTGCTCATTGGTCCAGTTGTGAGGATTTTTGTTTTCTTTATGTTGAGATGTAATCCATACTGCAGACTGTATTCTTCAACAATATGACTTAGCAAAACTATATTTTAACTTGTGTCAGGAAATTTGTGTTTATTCTTGTTTGAGCCAAATAATAACATGCTTTGAGTTTCTTCAAAGATGATTTTGGTATTGAATTGCAAAAGAAAATAATACCACCAACAAGGAGGGCATTACATGTTTTGTATAAAGTGGTGATAAGAAAAATCAGCAAGCCCCAAATGCTGAAATGGCTTAGCCATTTGTAGAAAGAGTAAACCACATTTTAAAATTGTTATCTGTTTAGTAAAGGAGCCCTGGTGGCACAATGGTTAAGCTTTCAGCTTGCTAAGTAAAATGTTGGTGATTCAAATGTACCAGCAGTTCCATAGGAGAAAAGACCTGGTGATGTGCTTCCATAAAGATTTACAAAGTTTAGGAAATCCTAGGAGGCAATTCTGCTTTGTCCTATAGGGTTGCTATGAGTCAAATCAATTCAATGGCACACAGCAGCATTTGTTTAGTACAGTGGATAATTTGGAGATGTATCTTTGCAATGCTCATAATAAATCTAGATAATGTGAAGCTCCAAGTAATACCAGTCAACCTTTCATCCTGGAATGCCCATGGAAATACTGAGTAGCAGTCAAGAAGTCCAACAACATATCACATTGGGGAAGTCTTCTGCAAAAGACCTCTTTAAAGTGTTTAAGAACAAAGAAGTCACTTTGAAGACTAAGGTGTGCCGACCCAGGCCATGGTATTTTCAATAGCTTCATATGGCATATGAGAGCTGGACATTGAGTAAGGAAGATTACAGAAGAATTGAGGAATTTGAATTATGATGTTGGCAAAGAATATTGAATGTACCATGAACTGCTAGAAGAACGAACAAGTCTATCTTGAAGTGCAGCCAGAGTGTCTCTTAGAAGTGAGAATGACCAAACTTCATCTTTCATACTTTGATCATGTTGTAAGAAGGGCTCGATCCCTGGAGAAAGGGCTCAATATCCAATGCTGGGTCAAGTAGAGGGTTAGGGAAAAAGGGGAAGATCCTCAACAAGACCGATTCACACAGTGGTTATGACAATGAACTCAAGCAGGACTTGGCAGTGTTTTTTTTTTTTTTTTTTTTTCTGATATACACAGAGTTGCTATGAGTCAAAACTGACTCAACAGCACCTAATGCAAAGTTGTATCCCATAGATTCTGTACAAGGCTGAAGGTTGAGTTGAAGTGAGAGAAAACTCTCAGCAGACTTTGGGACTTGAAATTCAACCTTGTGGCACTGACTGGAATCCATGGAATCATGATCTTTGGTCATGGCCTTTCTCACATGAGTCCTCTGCTGTTTGTTCTTGGAGGTCCCTTGATCTATATGGTAAATATTCACAAGATTTCCCTAAAACTGCGTCTTCACGTCCTTGTTTCTCTGAGTACTCTCCAAACCCTCCCAGTCACCCAGAGCCATGTTTGGCTCCTCCTCTTCCAGCCCCAGTCACTATGGCCATCTCCATCCTCCTTTATAGTGCTTACTACACTTCCATAGGTGGATAAAGGAGCAAGACTATGAGAGTTCAGCTGTGTTTTCATCCAAATGTGTTATCCCTCATTTGCATTTTCTCTCCTCAATGAATATACTTTATCACCCTGCAGCAGCATTTCCCTCTTGTTGTTGTTATTGGATTTTAAATCACAGAAACCCCGTGTGACAGAATAAAACTGTCATCATAGTGTCTTCTAGTGTGTAATCTATAGTGGAGATTTCCAGCTCTTTCTCCTGTGTTGTTGCTTGTTGGATTTGAACCACCAACCTTTTGCTTTGCAGCTGAGTGTTTAACCATTGTGCCTCCAGGGCTCCTTGTTTCCCTCTGACCTGTACTCAGGGTGTGAGGGTGGGAGCTAGGGGGTAGAGGATGGGAAAATGCTCTTTTTCAAGTTGAGCTTTCAAGTTTGCTACTAATGCTAAACTCCAAATATGGCAGCACAGCTTTTCCCATCTTACCCTGAACACTGTGATGCTGCAAGGCAGGTAGGATTGCCATCCATCTTGCTGGCCTGGCTCTGGGCCTAGTGCTCAGGTGAGAAGGCATCAGCTTTCTCAGGCTCAAGGGCTGTAGTGCTGTGCCTACCTAACACTGTTAGTTGTTGTTGTTGTTATGTTTTGTTAGTTGCATAAAACCAAAAGCAAATCTCACTGTCATTGAGTCAGTTCTGACTCATAACGATCTCCAATGGGTTTCCAAGGTGGTAAATCTTTACGGAAATAGATTGCACCCTCTTCTTTCCACAGATGAAACTGGTGGGTTAGAACCTCCAACTGCCTGGTTAGCAGTCAAATTACTGAGACGTTACACCACCAGAGCTCCTTATTAGTTGCATTGGAGGCCCCTTTCCTGCCATTCCATGTAGGTTAAGCCCAGATGAAAGATTTATGGTCCCAATTCAGAGCTTGTATTTGTCTTTGACAACTTAATTGTATTTGCAGAGAAATTCTGGACCCTTTCTCATGCTAAGCCTACATGGAAAAGTCTCATCTCTTGCTCTACCAGGAAGTCTTACAGATTCGAAAGCTAGACAGGGGATCGTTACATCGCTCCTGACTTAAGCAGTGATACTTCCTAGCCACTTAGAAGCTGATGGAGAAAAACATGATCCTATGATCCCCTGCCCCTCCCATTACTCTTCCATAATTAAAACCTCAAATTCTCAGATTATGGGTTTAAACTGCATATTTGCTGGAGGAGAGAACTGGTCATTTTTTAATTACTTAGAGGCAAATAACTTAAATAGAATCTCACATCTGGTTATAAGAATAATTTCAAAAGGCTTTTATTTTTTGCCTGTATAACTGAGAGTATGTGACCTCCTCTACTTTTGACTCATGTTTTTGAAGTTCTGTCCTCTCCTTGGAATACATATTTACTTCTCTCCGAAGTCAACAATGTCTCCATAAAAAGAGTAACAAGTCAAATTTCTTCCATAGGCATAGAGTTGGCAGGAGAACACGAAAACCTGAGAGTAGTTCTCTAAAAATGAGGCACATCCAGATTTCTCTGGTTGGAGTCCTTCTATGGAAATTCTGGCTTTACTCTGTCCACACGTATTTGAAAACAATTTATGGCCATCAGCAAGGCAGCCAGAAAGAAGGTTTCAGGTTTTCTCTCTCCCATGAACATAGTATGATCACTTGGATTAATTTAAGACTTCTTTTTCTTTTTGGCCGAACTTGAACACATGAGAAGACTGAAACAAAATAAAATCAGAAATCAAGTCAGCAAGGAAAAACAGTCCTCAGGTGGCTGGTTGGCAGACTGCCCCAGACTAGGAACCTAAACTAGTGAGATTGACCAGGCGGCAGCTGCCAGGATATTGTCCAAAAGAGGATAATCTAAAGAGTAAAGTTTTGGTCTCAGGGTCTGATTCCTCCTCTAGATTGCAGCACAAGCATAGTTGGAGTGGGGCTGGAAGGTGGTCTTGGTTCTTAAAGTATGTCCATTATGACTTCACTTTGGAATCAGCATTCAACACCAGACCAATTCAGAATATCCCAGCAGAGTCAGCCCTAAGGTATTTCTTTTCTTATCACACATCGTACAAGATTCTTTTGAATATTAAGTAAAAATTCCTAAGTCTAATTGATATAATGTATCACTAGCCACTCCTCAGAAGGAAAGATGGGCAATCTACTTCCGTAGTGATACCACCTCGGAAACCCAAGAAGGGGTCGCTATGAGTTGGGTCCGACTTGATGGCACATAACAACAACAACATTGGGCCAGAGTTGGAAATAGTTCTTTCAATGTATAGCTATCTGAATCAAATAAAATGACACTTTTTTTATCCAAAGGTCTATTTTACATATATATATATCTCCACCATTCATCAGCCAATTTCTTTTACCATGGGGGCTTGTGTGTTGCTGTGATGCTAGAATTTATACCACCTGTATTTCAAATGCCAGCAGGGTCAACCATGATGGACAGGTTTCAGCAGAGCTTCCAGACTAAGACAGATTGGGAAGAAGGATGGAGCCACCCACTTCAGAAAAAATTGGCCACAGAAGCCCTTATGAATAACAGTGAAACACTGTCTGATATTTTACTGGAAAACTCTATGAATAGCTGTGAAACACTGTCTGATATACTGCCAGTAGGTGAGCCACTCAGGTTGGAAGGCACTCAAAATATGACTGGAGAAGAGCTGCCTCCTCAAAGTAGAGATGACCTTAATGACATGGATGGAGTAAAGCTTTGGGAACCTTCATTTGCTGATGTGGCATGACTCAAAATGAGAAAAAAAACAGCTGCCAACACCCACTAATAATCAGAACATGGAATGCACGAATCTAGGAAAATTGGAAGTTGTCAAAAATGAAATGGAACACATAAAAATTGAAATCCTAGGCATTAATGAGCTGCCATGGACTGATATTGGCCATTTTGAATCAGACGATCATAAAGCCTACTATACCGGGAATGACAAGTTGAAGAAGAATGGCGTCACATTCATCATTAAAAAGAACATTTCAAAATCTATCCAGAAGTCGGGTCCAACTTGATGGCATATAACAACATCCTGAAGTGCAATGCTGTCAGTGATAGGCAAATATCTACATGACAGAAAGACAAGTTAATGCTACTATTCAAATTTACACACCAGCCACCAAAGCAAAAATGAAGAAATTGAAGAGTTTTACAACTTCTGCAGTCTGAAATGTATTGGTGTATTGATAATTATTGATGATGATTGTTGTTGTTGTTTGGTGCCATCGAGTTGTCTCCAACTGATAGTGACCCTATGTACAACAAAACGAAACACTGCCCAGTCCTGTGCCAGCTCCACAATCCTTGCTATACCTAAGCCCATTGCTGTAGCCACTGTGTCAATCCATCTTTTTGAGGGCCTTCCCCTTTTTTGTTAACTTTACCAAGCATGATATTCTCCTCCAGAGAGTGGTCCCTTCTTACAACATGACCAAAGTAGGTGAGATGCATTCTGGCCATTCTTGCTTTCAAGGAGCACTCCAGCTGCACTTCCTTCAGGACAGATCTGTTAATACTTTAAGCAATCCATGGTACATTTAGCATTCTTCGCTAACACCACAACTCAAAAGCATCATCCTTCTTCAGTCTTCCTTATTCATTGTCCATCTCTCACATATATATGAGGCAATTGAAAACACCATGGCTTGTGTCAGGTGCACCTTAGCTTTCAAGGAGATATTTTTGTCCTTCAGTTCTTGAAAGAAGTCTTTTGCAGCAGATTTGCCTGGTGCTATATGTTGTCTGATATCTTGACATCTGCTTCCATTGGTGTTGATTGTGAAATCAAGTAATGTGAAGTCTAAGACAACATCAATCTTTTCTCCATTGATCTTGATGCTCATTATTGGTACAGTTGCGAGGATTTTTCTTTTCTTTGTATTGAGGTGTAATCCATGCTGCAGACTATAATAGTCTTCAATCTTCATCAGTAAGTGCTTCAAGTTATCCTCACTTTTAGCAAGCAAAGTTGTGTCATCAGCATATCACTGGTTGTTAATGTGTCTTCTTCCAATCCTGATGCCATGTTATTTTTCATATACCCCAGCTTCTCAGATTATTTGCTAAGCATACGAATTGATAAGTATTGTGAAATGATGCAGCCCTGACACAGTCCCTTCTTGATTTTAAACCACTCAGCGTCCCCTTGTTTTGTTCGAACAACAGCCTTCTGGTCCATGTATAGGTTCCTCATGAGCACAATTAAGTGTTCTGGAATTCCCTTTCTTCTCAATGTTATCCATAATTTGTTACGCTGCACACAATCAAATGCTTTTGCATAGTCAGTTAAACAAAGTAAACATTTTTCTGGTATTCTTTGCTTTGAGCCAAGATCCATCTGACATCAGCAATGATATTCCTCGTTCCACGTCTTCTTCTGAATCCAGCTTGCATTTCTGGAAGTTCTCTGTCAATATACTGCTGCAACCATTTTTTAATTGTCTCCAGCAAGATTTTACTAGAGTGTGATATTGAGACTGTTTGATAATTTCCACACTCTATGGGATAATTTTTTTTTCAGAATGTGTACAAATATGGATTTATTCCTGTCAGTTGGCCAGGTAGCTGTCTTCCAAATATCTTGGCATAACCCAGTGAGTGCCTCCAACATGGAATCCATTTGTTGAAACATCTCAGTGGATATTCCATCAATTCCTGGAGCCTTGTATTTCACTACTTCCTTCAGTGCAGCTTCATCTTCTTCCTTCAGTACCATTTGTTCTTGATCATATGCTACCTTGTGAAATGGATGAACATCGACCATTTCTTTTTGGTATAGTGACATTGTATATTCCTTCCATCTTCTTTTGATGTTTCCTGCATTGTTCAATATATTGCCCATAGAATCTTTCAATATTGCAACTTGAGGCTTGAATTTTTCCTTCAGTTCTTTCAGCTTGAGAAATGCCAAGCATGTTCTCCCCTTTTCTTTTTCTAACTTTAGGTCTTTACACATGTTATTGTTATAATTGACTTTGTCTTCTGGAGCTGCTCTTTGAAACCTTCTGTTCAGCTTTTCTTTTTCTTTTTTTATTTTCATTGTGATTTGGGTGAAAGTTTATAGAGTAAATTCATTTTCCATACAGCAGCTCATATACACTTTGTTGCATGGCATTGACCACAATTCACCACAATGCAACAGCTTTCCTCCCACTTTCTCCCCCATAGTTACCTCTTCCTTTGTCCTTCCCTCCCACACACTTCTATCCCCAGAGCTATCTCTCTGTGTATACACAGTCCTTCTATTCGCCCATGATTTTTTTTCCTATTATTTTAATTAATTTATTTATTTATAAAATTTTTATTTTAAGAGGTTGTTTTACATTCAACGTAATGTGTATATTTGGTTTCATTATGCATTCACCATGTCCAACCCTAACCTAGATGCTTCCCCTCCCTACCCTATAACCCTCCCCTTGTGCCCCTTACTTTCATGCACTCCTGTTTGTCCCGCATTTCCTTAGTTTGAATGCTGGTCCTCTGGAGTCCCATGATCTATTGCTCTAAGGGATGTATTATCATTGAGTGTGTGGGTGTGTCATCCTGGGTTGAGTGGTCTGCATGTACATCTTGTTAGCTATTGGGCTGAAAGCTCACCCCTGGGGGTGAGTTTTATTCCAGATGCAGAAGGTATTCCAGGGCCATAGTATTGGGAGACTCACCAGATTTCATCTGACCAGTAATTCTGGTCATTATTGAGTTTTGGGGTTTTGTTCCATGTTATCCCTCCCACTCTATCCAGGGTCTCCAGATTTGATCCTTTCCTGAGTGGTTGGCATTGGTAGCCAGGCATCATCTAGTTCTTCTGGTCTTGAGGGTCATCATGTCCTAGGGCTGATTGCTTCTAAATATTCTTGTTTTTTCTTTTTCTTTTTTTTGTGTGTGTGCATTCTTTTTCACTTATGATGCTAGGACACCGTAAGCTGCATCTTAGATGGCCGCTTGAAAGCTTTTAAGACCCCAGACGCTACTCACCACTGTAGGATGTGGAGCAATGCTTTTATGTATTTTGTTGTGCCAATTGAGTCTGGTGTCCCCCAGTACTATGGTCCTGATGCAGTAGATCGATTGGATCTCTCTCCCACAGTATCTGGCTGTCTGTGAGGGATTACTCCACATCTGTCTTCTATTGCTTCTGTAAGGACTGCAGCTATTTTGTATCACCGGTGCCTGTGCAAGATTAGCCTCAGCTGAATCTATCCTTGGTCTAGAGTATACTTCTGTTCACTGACCCCGTCTGATCATCTCAGATGTTTATGTGTTTATCTGTAAAGCTTAGTGTTTGGTGTGAATGGCAATCCAGTATTGTGGACACATTTGGTTGGTATTTGCATCTGTTGTCTATCCCTTATGTGTACAATCCGGTATCCTCCCATTTCCTAATGTTATCATGGAGGTCATATATCCTTCACGTATATCCCTCCCCCTACCCATGTCAGCGGTAAGCCCCAACTAGCCCTAAATTAATCTCTCCCATCCCTCCCCACCCCGGTAAACTACTAGGTGAGTTCCCTTTCCCAAGCAAACTCTTCTCTGTCTTTTTACAGTGATGGGCTCATACAGTACTTGTCCTTTCACAATTGACTTATTTCACTCAGCATAATGTCCTCCAGGTTCAT
>NW_006921691.1:5783470-5784890 GCF_000298275.1 Orycteropus afer afer | reverse complement strand
TTTTTTGAGGTATGGGTCTTGTTTCATTTTTCTGCAGGTGGATGTCCAGTTTTGCCAGCACTATTTGTTAAAGAGGCTGTCTCTCCCCCATTTAATGGGTTTTGGGCCTTTGTCAAAGATCAGTTGTCCATAGATGGATGGGTCTATATCTGGACTTTCAATTCTGTTCCATTGGTCTATCTGTGTATCATTGTAACAATACATGCTGTTTTGACTACTATGGCTATATATAGTAGTTCTTAAGATCTGAGAGTGTGAGACCTCCCAATTTGTTTTTCTTCTTGAGAAATACTGTGCTTATTCAATGTCTCTTTCCTTTCCATATGAAATTAGTAATTAGTTTTTCCATGTCCTTAAAAATTTTGTTGAAATCTGGAACGGGATTGCATTAAATATATAGATTGCTTTAGGTAGTATTGACATTTTCACAATGTTTAGTCTACCTATCCATGAACAAGGCAAGTTCTTCCATTTATGTAGTGCCCTTGTTATCTCTTGTAGCAGTGTTTTATAGTTTTCTCTGTATAGGTCTTTTGTGTCTCTGGTGAGGTTTATTCCTAGATATTTTACCTTTTTCGTAGCTATAGTAAATGGTATAGTTTCCCTTATTTCTTTATCAGAGGACTCCTTGCTTGTGTAGAAAAATCTAACTGAGTTTTGTGTGTTGATCTTGTATCCAGCCACTTTGCTGAACCTCTCTATCAGTTCCAGTAGTTTTTTTATTGAGTCCCTTGGGTTTTCTATGTACAGCTTCATATCATCCACAAATAGAGATAGTTTTAATTCCTCTTTGCCATTTGTATGCCTTTTATTTATCTTTCTTGCTTTATTTCCCTGGCCAGGACTTCCAATACAATGTTAAATAGAAGTGGTGATAGAGGGCATCCCTGTCTGGTTCCTGTTCGTAAGGGGAATGTCTTGAGTCTTTCTCCATTAATAATTGTGTTGGCGGTTGGTTTTGCATATATACCCTTTATTATGTTGAGGAATTTCCCTTCTATCCCTATTTTGCCGAGAGTTCTAAATAGGAATGGATGTTGGATTTTATTAAATTGCTTTTCTGCATCAATTGATATAATCATATGGTTCTTTTCCTTTGTTTTGTTTATGTGGTGGATTACATTGATTGATTTTCTGATGTTGAATCACCCTTGTAAACCTGATATGAATCCCACTTGGTCTGGGTGTATTAATTTTTTGATATGTTGTTGGATTCTGTTGGCCAGGATTTTGTTAAAGATTTTTACGTCTATGTTCATGAGTGATATTGGTCTCCAGTTTTCCTTTCTAGTGGTGTCTTTCCCTGGTTTTGGAATTAGTGTTATGCTTGCTTTATAAAATGAGTTTGAGAGTTTTCCATCTTTTTCTATATTCTGGAATAGTTTGAGTAGCATATATGTCAACTCTTCTCTGAATATTT
>NW_006921691.1:5739354-5781635 GCF_000298275.1 Orycteropus afer afer | reverse complement strand
ACCTTGGAGTATATTTTTGTCTCTACATTTTTAGAACAGTGCATACTGTGAAGACATTGTCCTGTTTTCCTCTCCATTTGAGGGTCTGTACCTAGAAGTTTTATTCCCTCTGATAAGTTAGTTGCTGTTGTGTGCTGATTGAGTTCCTTAGTTTTTGAGGTAGAATGTTCTATGGTCTTATTTTGAGTATCTATTTCTGATTTCGTTTAGAGTTGATGTCACTTATCCTGGTTTTGTTGATCTCTGTTGTGGGTTCTCTATTGGTAGGACTTCCTTAAGTATTTCTTGTAGGGTTGGTCTGGTTTTCACAAAGTCTCTTAATTTCTGTTATCTGAGAATGCCTTGATTTCGCCCTCATATTTGATGGATGATTTGGCAGGATACAGGATTCTTGGTTGGAAGTTCTTTTTCTTCAGTGTTTTATATATGCCATCCCATTGCGTTCTTGCCTGCATGGTTTCTGCTGAGTAATCAGAGTTCAGTCTAACTGTTTGATTATTATAAGTAATATTTCTTTTTTCCCAGGCAGCTCTCAAAATTTTTTCTTTGTCTCTGGTTTTGGAAAGTTTGATTATAATACGCCTCAGTGTTTTTCTCTTGGGATCTACCTTGTGTGTGGTTCTAAGAGCTTCTTGGACAAGTATCTTTTCTTCCTTCATGATATAGGGGAAGTTTTCTGTTAGCAGGTCTTCCACAATTTTCTTGGTAGTCTTTTTTTGCCTCTTCTTGTTCTGGAATTCCAATGAATCTAATATTGCTTTTTCTCATGTCTTTGCATAAAATTCTTAGGTTCTCTTCATTTCTCTTAACTTTGTTCTGATTTTTCTTCATCTAGGCTACTGTCCAGTGATTTATCTTCAAGTTGGGATATGCATTCTTCAGCCAGTTCTAACCTACTCTTTTGTGCTTCTACTGTATTGTGTAATTCTGTAATTTTGGTCCTCATTTTATCTTCATTTCCACGTTCATCTTCTGCATTTCTAACTGCTGCTTTTGCATAAGTTCTGATTTTGCATTAATTTTAATATTCTGCTCCTGGATGATTTTCCTGAGTTCCTTCAGGGAACTGTCTGTGTTCTCCTCGTTTCTGTTTGGGGTTTCCTTAGGCTCTTGTATAACTCTACAAATGTATCTTCTAAATTCCTTCTCAGATAATTCTATTGCCTCCTCTTCCTTCATGTATAATGAGACCTTTGTTTGTGGTTTTGCTTCTAATGCCTTGTCCTATTTTTTTGTTGTTTGTTTGAATTGAAGTTGCCTGTTGTTTCCTAGACATTTTGAGGTTGTCTTTAACTGTTGGTTATGTGTTGATTTGTTTTGTCTTGGTTATATGGTTTAATACTTTGAAAAGGTGAAGCTGGTGTATTTTATTTAATTTAGCTATTAATTCAGGTATGCTGGGTCGCTCTGCAGTTTTCTTTGTGTTGGTGGAGTCACTGTGAGGAATGTGGATAAGGGTTTCTGTTTGTCGTAAAGACGTTTAGAATTCAAACCGGAGGTTTTATGCTGGCTGAATGTGGTTTCTTCTATTGGGTGAGTGAGAAGTTGGGAGTAGAAAAAGGAAAGCTTGCTGCTGCTAGGGACAGTTTTAGGGCTTTGAGCAGGCTGTTATACTGATGACGTCTTACTGTTACTTACAAGCCCGTGGCACAATTTCAGAAAAGATTCCAGTTGTTGGGGTGTCGCGACTCTCCTCCAGGCTCAGACATGTGCAAAATACCCCCACTTCTGAGGCCCCTCAGCACCAAAAATCTGACCCAGGGCAACTTCCCGGCTCTGCGATCTGCCACCCCACCTGCACACAGTGCTGGCTCAATTTGCCCTAACCACAATCAGCTTGGGAGTTTGTCTATAAGATCACCCACCTATGGCGCCAAAGATGTGCTCAGTTTCAACTACGCTGGAGTTGTGACAGTGCCTATTAGGAATCTATGGTCCCAATATTAGTGATAAACTCACGCACAAACCTCTCGGTGCCACAAAGCTGACCCATGTCTTTTCAGTGACCCGTTGAGGGGGGAGAGAGCCAACCCTCCTGGGGCACCAATGGGCACTCTGCTTGGGATTCAGTGGTGCTGGATGTGCCTGTTTGCACCTAGGCAATACAAGTTACCAATAAAATCAGGTGCTGAGAGTCGATCCTTGTGGTGATCACTGGTATGCTGGTGTGGTTGCTGGTATGCTGATATAGGTGTCTTCTGCCTTGATCCAGGGGTGTCTTGGATGCCATTCTTACCTGCTGGTCAGTCCCCCAGGGAAGTCTCTAATGGCCTTTCTCAGCTGCCTGTCTGTGTTCCACAGAGTAGATCATCTTTGATTTTTTTCTCCTGTAAATTTCCTCTAATGCTTCTCCTCTTAGTTTGGTGCACTCTGACTCAGTGAGCTGTTCAGAGCACCAAAATCTCTAATTCAAACTGCTGTACCTAGTTTTTCAAACACTAAGTTGCTAGAGGGAAATAGTATGGTGATTACTGACGAGACTCCATTTTGAACTCTGTTCTCCCATGATTGATCTCTCCGAGGAGTATATCTACCTAATGTAAATGTTCAGCTCATATGCCTGTCTTTTGTTTGGCTGGAACCCACAGGAGTGGATTCAATTCCAGAACTGAAGGGCAACTAGAGGCCATAGTCTCAGGGGTTCCATCAGGTTCTATCAGACCAGCAAACCAGACCTCCGTTTTTTTTTGTTGTTGTTGTTTTTTTTATGATTTTGAGTTTTTTCCACATTGTTCTCCCACTGTATCCGAGATCTCCTACATAGATCCCACTCCAAGTGATTGAGAGTGGTAACCAGGTACCATCTAGTTCTTTTGGTCTCATAGTGCTATAGACTGAGGATCACATGGTGTATCAGTCACTAAGACTAATTGCTTCCATTTGTCTTTGCTTTTCTTCATTCTTCTTTACTCTGGATGATGAGAGACCCATCATTGCATCTAGATGGCCACTGGCAAGCTTTTAAGATTACAGTCACTACTTGCCAAAGTAGGATGTGGAACAATGTTCTTGGGTAGTATGTTATGCCAATTGAGCTTGATGTCCCCTGTGACCATGGTCCCTATCCCACAGGTCCTACTACTCACTTACTCCAGGTAGCTGGCTGTGGCCAAGAAGAGACTACAACCTTGTCACTTGCCAGCTCTACTGTATACCTGGGAATTCTTACAGAACATTGTATACACTTGTAGAAACATCGTCTGCCAACCCTATTCACAGTCATGGACACACTTCTTCCTGCATAGACATACCTATTAGTATAGGCTATCCATCCATTTATCCACCCACAGATCAATGTTTTCCCTCACTGACAGTGCAGTACTGTATGTGCAAAAGAGTTCATGTTTGTTGTCTGTACCTGCCATGCACCCCTCTATGTCTTCCTCTTTCTCAATGCTACCGTGTTGATCACTCTCATTTGGTATATTGCCCTTCTCTTCACCCAAATCAAACTTGTCTATACCTATCCAACAGTGTTTCCTCCACTCTCTTCCCAACCCTGGTATCCATCAAAGAAAATTGCCATCTATATATAAACCTTTCCTTGACTTTTTACAGTAATGGACTAATATAATATTTGTCCTTTTGTGATTGACTTATTTCACTCAGCATAATATCCTCTAAATTCATCCATGTTATGTGGTGTTTTTCAGATTCTACATTATTGGAGCTCTGGTAGCATAGTGCCTAAGGCACTTGACTGCTAACCAGAAGGCTGGTGGTTCAAACCCACTAGCCACTCCTCGGAAGGAAGGTTGGGCAATCCTACTTCGGTAGTGATACTGCCTCGGAAACCCAAGGAGGGGTCACTATGAGTCGGGGCCGACTCGATGGCAAATAACAACAACAACAACAACAACAACACATTATTCTTTAGCGTTGCATAGTGTGTGTGTACCATAGTTTGGTTACCCATTCTTCAGCTGATGGCCACCTAGGCTGTTCCATATTTTTACTACTGTAAATAGTGTTGCAATGAACATGGGTGTGCATATATCTGTCCTTTCTCTGGCTCTCACTTCTTTAGGATATATACCTAGTAATGGAATTGCAGGGTCAATGGTATTTCTAGTTCCAACTTTTTAAGGAATCTCCACACTGTTTTCCACAGTGGTTGTTTCATTTTACAATCCCACCAGTGGTGTATGAGAGTTCCAATCTCTCCACATCCTCACCAGCATTTGTTATTTTCTGTCTTGTTGAACTTTGCTACTAGTGCTGGGGAAAGATGGTAGCTCTTTGTTGTTTTGATTTGTATCTCTCTCAGAAGGAAGGTTGAGCAATCTACTTCCATAGTGATTTCGCCTTGGAAACCCAAGGAGGGGTCACTATGAGTAGGGTTCGACTTGACGGCACATAGCAACAACAATGGCTAATGATCATGAGCATTTCTTCATTGTTTCTTGGCCGCCTGGATATCCTTTTATGTGAAGTGTCTATTCATGTCTTCTGCCCTTTTTTAATTGGATTATTTGTCTTTTTGTTGTTGAGGTGTTGGAGTTTTCTATAAATTTTAGAGATAAATCCCTTGCCAAACATGTCATTGCCAAATATTATTTCCTAATCTGTAGGTTTTCTTTTGACTCTTTTGGAGAAGTCTTTGGAAGCACATAAAAATTTAATATTTAGAAGGTCTCATTCATCTAGATTATCTTATGCTGTTTGTGTATTTTTGGGTTATTCTTGATAGCCTATTTATCCCGTATTTTGTTGTTGTTGTTGTTATGTGCCGTGGGCCCCTAAGTTTGCCCCTAGTTTTTCCTTGAGGAACTTTATAGTTTTAGGTTTCACATTTAAGTCTGTGATCCATCTGGAGTTAGTATTTGTGTATGGTGTGAGGTACAGATCTTGTTTTATTTTTCTGCAGGTGGATGTCCAGTTTTGCCAGCACCATCTATTAAACATTCTCTTCCCCATTTAATGGATTTCAGCCCTTTGTCAAAGATCAGCTGACCATAGGTCGATGGATCTATTTCTGGGTTCTCAATTCTATTCCATTGGTCTATGTGTCATTCGTCATTGTACCAATACCAGGCATTTTGGACTACTGTGGCTGTATAGCAGGTTTTGAGATCTGGGAGTGTGAGACCTCCTACTTTGTTCTTCTTCAATGTTGTTGTTGTTGTTATGTGCCGTTAAGTCAGATCTGACTCATAGTGACTCCTCCTTGGGTTTCCGAGGCAGTATCTCTACAGAAGAAGATTCCTCAGTCTTCCTTTCAAGGAGTGCTTTGCTTATCCGAGGTCTCTTTCCTTTCCATGTAAAGTTAGTGATTGGTTTTTCCATATCCTTAATGAATGTTGATGGTATCTGGATTGGGATTGCATTGAATGTATACATTGCTTTGGGTAGAACTGAAATTTGCACAATATTCAATCTTACTATCCATGAGCATGGTATGTTTGTCCATTTGTGTAGATCTCTTGTGGTTTCTTGAAATAGTCTTTTGTAATTTTCTTTGTACAGGTCTTTTGTGTCCCTGGCAAGATTTATTCCCAAGTATTTTATTTTTTGGGTGGCTCTGGTAGCATAGTGCCTAAGGCATTTGACTGCTAACCAGAAAGCTGAAGGTTCAAACCCACCAGCCACTCCTCATAAGGAAGGTTGGGCAATCTACTTCCATAGTGATACTGCCTCAGAAACTCAAGGAGGGGTCTCTATGAGTCAGATCCTACTTAACAGCAGTGAGTCGGATCCAACTTGATGGCAGTGATTTTATTGGTTTATTGTAAATGGTATTGATTTCCTTATTTCTTTTTCAGCAATCTCTTTGCTGGTGTAGAGGAATTTGCCCTCTATTCTTATTTTGTTGAGAGTTTTATCAGGAATGGGTGTTGGAGTTTATCAAATGCTTTTTCTGCATCTATTGATATGATCATGTGGTTCTTTTCATTTATTTATGTGATGGATGATGTTGATTGTTTTTCTAATGTTGAATCATCCTTTCATACCTGATATGAACCTCACTTGATCATAATGATTATTTATTGGATATGTTGTTGGAGTCTATTGGTTAGGATTTTGTTGAAGATTTTTGCATCTATACTCATGAAGGATATTGGTCTGTATTTCCTTTTAGGTGATGTCTTTGTCTGGTTTTGGTATCAAGTTTATGCTTGCTTCATGACAAGAATTTGGGAAGAGTCCATCCTTTTCTATGTTCTGAAATAGTTTAAGTAAGATTGGTGTCAGTTCTTCTCTGAATGTTTGATAGAGTTCTCCAGTGAAACTGTATGGGTCAGGAATTTCTTTTTTTGTTGTTGGTAATTTTTTTATGACCTGTTAAATTTCTTCTTTGGTTATGGATCTGTTCAACTTTTCCACCTCAGTCTGTGTTAGTTTAGGTAAGTAGTGTGTTTCTAGAAATCTGTCCATTTCTTCCAGATTTTCAAATTTTTTGAAGCACAGTTCTTCATAGTATCCTGGTATTATCCTTTTTATTTCACTTGGTTCTGTTGTGATGTCACCCATTTTGTTTCTTATTTGTGATATTCTTATTCTCTCCCTCTTTTCCTTTGTTAAATTTGTCAGTGGTTTGTAATTTTATTAATCTTTTCAAAAAGCCAACTTCTAGTTTTGTTGATATTTCTATTGTCTTTGTATTTTCTGTTTCATTGATTTCTGCTCAAATCTTTATTATTTCCTTTCTTCTGATGACTGTAGTCTTTTCTTGCTATTCTTTTTCTAATTGTTGGAGATGTTGGTTTAAAGTGTTGTTTTGGGCTTTTTTTCCCTTCTCTTTCATTTTTAATACTTTTTTAGATATATTTTATTGAAATATAATTTATGTGCAGTAAAATACACAAAATCTTTTTTTCTTTTTTTGATGTACGCATTTATTGCTATAAATTGGCCTCTGATCATTGCTTTTCTGTGTGCCAAAGTTTAGGGTATGTTGTGTTTTCATTCTCATTTGACTCGATAAATTTTTTAACTTCAGTTTTTATTTCATCTATTACTCAGTTGTTCTTAAGGAGGATGTTATTCAGTTTCCATGTGTTTTCTCTTTTTCCATGGATCTTACTATTGATGATTTCTAATTTTATAGCATTGTGATCTGAGAAGATGCTTTGCAGTATTTCAGTGTTTTTAAATTGATTAAGGTTTGCTTTATGGGCTAATGTATGTGCACTGGAAAAGAGTGTATATTGTGCTTTGTTGAGTGAAATGCTCTATAGATGCCTGTAAGGTCAAGTTGGTGGATTGTATTGTTTAGTTCTTCTGTGTTTTTGTCGAGTTTCTTTCTAATTGCTCTCTTTGATTCGGTGTACTAAAGTCTCCTACTCTGACTGTGGAGTCATCTATTTGTCTTTTCAATACTGTTAAAGTCCAATTTATCTATTTTGGGGCTTTTTCATTGGGTCCGTACTTATTTATTATAGTTAAATCTTCTTGTTCAATTGATCCTTTAATTATTATATCATGTCCTTCCTTGTCTCTTATGGTGGTTTTTGTCTTAAAGTCAACTTTATCAGAAAGTAATATTGCCACTCCTCCATTTTTTTTTTTGTTTGTTTGTTTGCCATTTGCTTGATATATCTTCTTCCAACCTTTGATTTTTAGTCTATTTTTGTCTTTGTCTCTAAGATGGGTCTCTTGTAGACAGCATATTGATGGGTTATGCTTTCTTATCCAATCTACAACTCTCCATCTCCTGAGTGATGCATTTAATCCATTGACATTCAGTGTAATTATTGACAAATATGATTTTATTGCTGTCATTTTGTTATGTGTTTTTTTTGTGGAGTATCTGTTTTTTTTGTTTCATATAATTTTCTGTGCTGAGCTCATTTTGTCTACGAATTATGTCCTACATTGCTATTGTTTTAGTACTTGCTAAATATTTGTGCTTGTCCTCTGTTTTATTGTGATGTGAAGGTTTATTGCCAAGGTCCAGTCTCAGCTGTGGGTCTCTGGAGAGAGAGGTGGTGTCAGCGAGATGAAGGAGACACACTCACACAAGATGAAGATGTGCCCCACATAATGAGGTGGCCTTCTTTATTTTATACTATATTGCAGATTACATGAGATAATGAAAAAAAAAAAAAGACAAGCCCACAATTCCGGGTACATTCTTGAATCAGTTCATGGCTGTGTGCTATTAACTTTACAATAACAACTACATTTATCACACTTTATGACAGTGGGCTATTAACTTTACAATAACAACTATGTTTATCACACTTTATTAATGTGGGCTATTAACTTTACAATAACAACTACGTTTATCACACTTTATGAATTACTTGTGTTCCTGTTTACTGGAAACATCCCAGAACATTCCCTTAATCTAGAACATCTTATTTCCAAGTAAATACAAGTTTAATCCTGTTATAATTAACTATATCCGAACCTTATAAAACTATTATTGAACTTATAAACTAGACTTATGTCTTATCTTATCTAATTTATCTATCATTAACATTATATGAGTAAAATGTGCTAGACAATGAGGTTAACTAAGGCATGAGGAAATGGTCAGGGTGAAGAAAACAACATGGGGCCAGAACATGTGACTCAACCTTGTGGTTGGTACCATTCTCTTAATTACCACCAGCCTGGGGGTGCAGATGGGTCTACATAGTCCATCAACATATACTTGTGGCCTTTTAATTTCTTAAAGTAACTGTTCCATTGCTTGATTAGAGTATTTCTCTGTGCAGTAGTTTTACCCCTAGGCCCTGATCATTTTAATCTCTCTAAGAAAGGGAGAGAGTTAAAAGGAACTCTTTTTCCATCTACCCACACCATTCTTTTACTTTCTATGTATGCCCCAGTAAGGAAGAGGAAGGTCAGGCATCGGGAAGGTTTAGGCTCCCCTCCCCGCAGAGGATACCAAAGTCTGCCATTAATTCTATAAGCTACATTAGGAGGAGGCTTAAATGTAGGAGGCAGCCACTTAGGCCAAGGTTTCTTCCTATCAGGAGTAATCTCTTTTCTATGTTGTGCTGCAGGGGTTGGTATTGTAGGAGGTTGAGTAGCCATGAGATCTTTCCACCAATGTGAATTCTCAATGTCTTTAGGATTCCCAGGGGCCTTTCCCAGCTCTGGCTCATCATGGGGATTTCTAGGAAAACCAGGTTTTTGGAATTGGAAATGAGAGAGTCATTTGGAAGGCAGCCTGATTCATGGGAAACATGAAAATCAGTTTTGGACCCTCTGGGAAGAACCAGAAGGAGCATGATCACCATAAAGATTTTTGTAGCAATTAAGATAATGGACCAGAATACAACTGAAAGTAAAAGGTGGAATTGGCTTCCTCCCAAGACTCTTGGCAGCTGGAGCTTTGTCAAGCAGCAGTCGTAGAGGTCTGGGCATTGCCAGTTTATCATTTTTCTTTGAAGTTACCCTGTGATTTGTAATTTCTCCCCAAGTTTAGAACAGTCCATTTTATCTTGCAACTCTCTTGACTTCCTCACCATTTAGAAGTTCTGTAACTACACTATTTTTTCCCTCTTTTTGGTGTGTAGTTGTCCTCTCATTTGCCAATTGATGTCTCTGTTTCCCTGTTTACAATCTTGTAAGCTTATTTTACTTTGGATACTTCCATAACTGTGTTGGTTTCTGGGTTATGCCATCTTGTGTATTAATTTTTGGTTGTTGTTTGCTATTATTGGTTCTCTGTTCAAAGGATTCCCTTTAGTATCTCTTGTAAGGTTAGTCTGGTTTTAACAAATTCCCTTAATTTCTGCTTATATGGAAATCTCCTAATTTCACCATAATATTTGAGGGACAATTTTGCTGGGCATATAATTCTTCGCTGGTAATTTTTCTCTTTCAGAGTTTTATATATACCATCCCATTGCCTTCTTAACTATGCAGTTTCTCTGAGAAATCAGAGCTTAGTCTTATTGGTTGCCTTTGTAGGTAACTTTTTGTTTTTCCCATGCTGCTTTCAGGATTCTGTCTTTGTCTTTGATTTTGGTGAGTTTGATTATGATATGTCTTGGTGATTTTCTTTTGGGGTCTATCCTGCATGGGATACATTAGACTTCTCATCTTTCATCATATCAGGGAAGTTCTCTTCCAACAAATATTGGAATTTTCTCATTGGTTTTCTTTTCCTCTTCCTGTTCTGAAATTCTGATTACATGTAGTGTGTTCCTTTTGATGGTATCCCACATGAAGCTTTCTTCATTTTGTTTTGATCTTTTTTTTCTGATTGATCCCTTTCCAAAGAAGTATTCAGGTATTTGTCTTCAATCTCATTAATTCTGTCTTCCATTAATTCAATTCTACTCCTTTGCCCTTTCAATGTGTCATCTATTTCTGAAAATTTAGTATTAATCTTCTGAATTTCAATCCATAGATTTTGTATAATTCCTAATTTTTCATTATTTTGTCACCTTGTTCTTGTATTTTCTTCCAAATTTGTTTTAGGGTTTTGTCTGCATTTTCCTTAATTTTGTGACTATTTTCCTTGATCTCTCTCAATCCATTGAATGTACCTAAGTATAATTCTTTTGAATTCTTGATCAGGGAGTTCCAATGCTGCTTCTTCCTCAGGGATGTACTCTGGGTCTGTATCCTGCTCCCTTGTTTCTAGTGCTTTATCTTGCTTCTTTGTGTGGACTGTGATGGTCTGTTGTATCTGAGACATTGTGACTTTGTTGTATTTGATTTGGGAGCTCTGGTGGTATAGTGCCTAAGACATTTGACTGCTAACCAAAAGGCTTGTGGTTCAAACCCACCAGCCACTCCTTGGAAGAAAGATTGGGCAATCTACTCCTGTAGAGATACCTCAGAAACCCAAGGAGGGGTGATAATGAGTTGAATTCAACTCCATGGCAGTGTGTTTGTTTTTCATATTTAATTGGTGGTTATATGTTGGAGTGATTTGCCCAAGAGTTTCATTTTATTTTATTTTTTAGATGTAGCCGAGTAGGCAAGATACTGTGCTCCCCTATTTGCTGGTTGGCAGCACTTATGCCACACCTGGTGAGTGTGATAGAGAATGAGAGTGGCTGCACAGATCTTTGCTAACTATTTTTGAAGAGCAGTTAATGGTGAGTCAGGCTCTTACTGATGGTCATGTATCATTGGCCAGTTGATGCAGAAGGAAGTGGTAGCTTCACTCAGTTAGTAGAGTTTCAGAAGGTGAGGTGTGGTTGTGTCGTATGGGCATGGTTACTCTCTCTAACTTAGTTAGACACAAACAACAATAAAAAAATTTAAAAAAGCTAAATCAAGAGGACCAAAAACACACATGGCATAAACACACAGGAACAATCACCAAAAAGAGAAAAAAGGAGGGGAAAAAAAGAAGGAAGGCAATAAACGAGAGAAAATATTTAAAGAAATACCTTTAAAAGCCAAAAGAATTATGCATAGAAAAAAGGAAAAGAAAGAAAAAACCCTGCAGTATCTGGGGAGAGGGAAATAAGAGAAACGAGGGAGAGTAGGAGAATAATAAAGAAAAAATGGGAAAAATGAAAAAGAAAAACAAGGAAAGGGAAGAACCACAAGAAAGAAAAAAATGGGAGCCAGGAACAAGGAAGAGAGAAAAAGCTGAAAACTAGAACCTGGAAAGAGAAGGAAAAAAAAAATAATAATAATAATGAAAAGGATGAAAAAAGGAAGAAAAAGTAATAATAATAAATAATTTCAAAACAGACAAAAACAATCTAAAAAGAAGGGGGGTGGGGAACCTAGGCAGGGTAAGGCAGGGCACCCAGGCTTCATCAGAGCGCTCAGACTGTGGACTTCCCACTGACCCATAAGGTGGGTGGGAGTGAGGAATGACCTCACCTCTGTTCACCAAGAGGGTGTGGGGTATAAGAGTAACAAGGGGAATATCACACCTTTCCAGTCCTTTGTGTCAGGTATGTCCTTGAGGTTCCCAGCAAATGGAGCCTATTCTTAGGTCCCTGGAATCTGAGAGAATGCTGTTGCTTTAAATATCCAAAATGGTTGAACTGCTTGTACACATTCAAAATGGCTGCACCCTCTGGACAGTCAAAAGTTCACAGCTCAGCCTGTCTCCCTCTTCACTGCTTCCCTTTTTATTCACCAGCCACCAGTGCAGTCATCCATGCAGCCCCTGCCTACCAGGGCTGATTTTTAGGTTAATTCTTAGGTCTTAACACCACTTGGCAATATCCAAGCTGGCTGTGCCACCAGAATTTCTAACAGTGCATAGGTCTGTATGTCTCCTTTTTCAGTGTTTTCATGCAGGTTCTTCTACTAGTTGGAGTTTAGTCCACTTCTGTGTCCTTAATTTCAAAGCTCGGGGCCACAGGATTATCTTCTGTATCTGTGTTATTTGGTTTCCCTTTTCTTTGTTGAAGAGGGTCTGTGTAGTTTGTCTGCCTATTCTGCCATGTTACTAGAACCCTGCTCAGTTCTTTTATCTTGTCATTTCTTATACTTGCTTTAACTACTCTTTGCTCAAGGGCAAGTTTCAGACTCTCTTCTGACATCTATTTTGATCTTTTTTTTCCTTTCCTGTCTTTTTAATGACTTTTTGCTTTCCTCGTGGATGATGTTCTTGATGTTATCCCCCAATTTCTCCAGTTTTCAGTCACTGGTGTTCAGTGAATCAAATCTATTCTTTAGATAATCTCTAAATTCAGAAGGAATATATTCAAGGCCATATTTTGGCTCTCATGGACTTGTTTTAATTGTCTTCAACTTCAATTTCAACTTGCATTTGAGCAATTGATCATCTGCTCCACATTTAGTTCCTAGCCTTGTTTTGGCTGAAGATATTGAGCTTTTCCATCACCTCTTGCCACAGACGTAGTCAATTTGATTTCTGTGTACTCCATCTGGTGAAGTTCACATGTGTAGCCACCATTAGTGTTGTTGAAAAAAGGTATTTACAATGAATAAGTCATTGGTCTTGCAAAATTCTATCATGTGACCTCCAGTGTTATTTCTATCACCAAGGCCAAATTTTCCAAGTACTGGTGATTCTTTGTTTCCAACTTTTGCATTCCAGTCACCAGAAATAATCATCACATCTTGATTGCATGTTTGGTCAATTTCAGGCTAATGATTGTATAGCAAAAATTGAAAACAAAGGAGCAGCATTGGTAGTAAGTGATAGAGATGATGCTGCATATTGCATGATGGAATTTTCAAGATCAACAACTTATTCATTGCAAATACCTTTTCTCAACAATATCTATGGTGGCTATGCTTGTGAACCTTGCCAGGTGGAATACACAGGAATAAAATCAACTACATGTCTGTGGAAATAAGCAATGGAGAAGCTCAATATCATCAGTCCAAACAAGGATAGGATCTGACTGTGGAACAGACCATCAATTAGTCAAATGCAAGTTCAAGTTGAAGTTGTAGAAAATTAAAACAAGTCCACAAGAGCCAAAATACAACCTTGATTATATCCCAACTGAATTTAGACTATCTGAAGAATAAATTTGACACATTGAACACCAGTGACTGAAGGCCAGATGAGTTGCTGGGTGACATCAAGAACTTCATACATGAAGAAGGTGAAAGGTCATTAAAAAGACAGGAAAGGAAGAAAAGACAAAAACGGATGTCAGAGGAGACTCTGAAACTTGCTATTGAATGGAGAGTACTAAAGAGATTGAAGGAAATGATGAAATAAAAGAGCTAAACAGAAGATTTCAAGGACAGCTTGAGAACACAAAGCCAATAATTATAATGAAATGTGCAAAGGTCTGGTGTTAGAAAACCAAAAAGGAAAAATATAGTCAGTATTTTTCAAGTTGAAAGAATGGAAGAAAAAATTCAAGCCTTGAGTTGCAATATTGAAGGATTCTAAAGACAAAATATTGAATGATGTAGGAAGCATCAAAAGAAGATGAAAAGAATATACAGAGTCAGTGTGCCAAAAAGAACTGGTCAATGTTCAACCATTTCAGGAGGTAGAATATAATCAAGAACCAATGGTATTGAAGGAAGAAGTCCAAGCTGCACTGAACAACTTGGGAAAAGAAGAAAAAACAAAAAGGCTCTAGAAATTGAAGGAATATCCATTGAGATGTTTCAGCAAACAGATGCAGCACTGGAAGTGTTCACTTGTTTAAACCAAGAAATTTGGAAGACACCCATTTGGCCAACCAATTAGAAGAGATCCATGTTTATCTCTGTTCTAAAGAGCCAGTCACCCAGAGCATGAAACAGCTAAGAGGGTACTCAGGGCCACAGCTCTGTGTGCTGGCTGGGCATCTGTGGGCTGTGGCACAGACTGCTCAGTCAATGATAAGTGGTCTGTGTTTAATGGTGGAGCATATGGCCAAGAATACCAACAGTGGGATCAGTTTTGCAGAACTCTTGACACAGGCTGAGGGCAAGGTGACTGCAAGAAGGGTCAGGGTGTGCTGGGGCCAGTTCTTCCCAACTCCCAAGAGCAATTATCAAATTCTCAAGTATTTTGTAAGACAATTGTTGACCACAAGCACTAAAATTAAATTATTTAAATTTATAATTAAGTAAATCATATTAAAAGTAAAAATAATAACAACTAAAAACACATCATTTCCTAATTATTTTTGCTACATTTTATTATCATCTATGTCCTTGATGTTGTTTTCATCTCTTGTATCTGTTTGGTGGAAATATTACACAATGGTGGGCAACTGCACATCTCTTCCCAACTTCACACACAGTGACATCATGTTGGTAGCTTGAACTCTGCCAGGGTCGGAGTGGAAACAATAAAAGCTACAAATCAGGAGTGATTTATTGTTTTGTTATTATTCATGAACTTAAAAGTATGTAGTGTCTGTAGCCATTGCATTCTGAATTATACAAAACATTGAGGGGATGTTCTTCCAGTACTTGAGAACCATAATTTGATTCAGTCATAATCAAACCATAATTTGATTCATGTCATTGTTGTTTCACTTACAAAGTGCTTCTTAACATAAGGGAAGATATGAGCAACATTTACATAGGAACCAGAGGTTGACTACAGATGTAAGAAAAAGCAGAAAAAGGAAAAAAATAAATAAATAAATTTTATAAAACTCAATTGGTTATATGGAATTTAGGGAAAAGAGTATTGTGTATTTTATTATTATTATTATTAACTTGTGTGCTATGTATCCTCTTTACCAATAACAATGTATAATAAACTATGTACATATGCACATGAATACTTTTTTTTTGCTGGACAGTCTGTTACTGAACATTTACCAGCACACCACTGGTGCTGGGAGACCATACTCATTTCTATCTGACACTCCCAGAAAGCCAGCAAAAAAGAGGGAAATCTCATCAGAAACAGAGCTCCATTTGTGCCCAGCATGCAATGAAAGTTTTTGTAGAATAAGACCACTTAGGTTGTTTAAAATAAATCTAAAATATTCACAACAGATGAGAGACCCAGCAAGTGTAGCACGAACTGCAGGGAATGTTTGCTGCCTCCCTCCCTGCCCCACACCTTACATTTGAACATTCTCCACTCTCTGGATTGCATGTGTGTGTGTGTGTGTGTGTGTGAATGTGTATGTATGTGTGCATTTAATTCAAGTCACATGTGCAACTTGAGGCCCTATAAATTACAATGGGTCTTTCAAATAAGGTTAGTATGTAAATATAAAATGTAACATTAAATTCCCATCATTAATATTGAAGAGTAAGTCAATATTTGATAAAAATTGCCTCAGGGGAGTGTACTTTTCTGCCTGTTTTTATGCCTTGCAGACTTATTCAATTATTATTTAATTACCAGGTTAAATGTCATGGCTTACAAAGCAGGGATTATATTAATAATAGCATGAGGTTTATTTTAAACCAGCCCATACATTAGCTAGAGCTGATTTTGTTTTACTCTCTCACAGAGCACAGAATTTACATTATTAGTCTTCTGCACCTGGCTTTGAATGAATTGATTCTCTTTAAGCTTCCCCCCACTCCATTTTTAAAAATCATCCTCCTGTATTTGTCATATTTTTCCAATCTTTCAGTTATTTTCCACCCCACCCGTTCTTCTCCCCCCTGGGAGTCTTAATTCCACAGTAAATCAAATACCTTAACAAAGGATTGTGCCTGAAACACAGCCATGCAAAATAGATACTGGGTCAGAGAGAATAATCTAGTTTCAAAAGAAGGTAGTGCACCACGCAGAGCTCTTTCTGAGCTCCTGACTGCATGGTTTGCTGTTTAATTCATCACTATAAAGTTGCTATAGCAACCACTCTATCTGAAGGATTTGTTGGCACCTAGCTGGACTTATTTCTCTGACATTTGAAGAGGAGGGCGAAGGCAAACTGTTAATAAGAGAACAGAGTGACATTAAATCGCTTCCCTCTTAACTTCACCATATTGGACCAACATTTGGGGTATTTTGAACATGGTCTTTTGTCAATCAGAGTGGCAAAGGTGCTCTCTGGAGGGGAGCAGAGAGGAGGGAGAGGGAGCTGACCCAGGAGGGTTGGGAGAAGGCTGGGAAAACAGCAGAAACCTGGTGGACCAAGCAGGCCTTTTGTTCTCCACCATCTGCGTGCTGTGGTTTTGGGAGTGGAGCCAAAGGAACGTTACCTGTATTGTGCTCCTTGGAGCCGGGGAGCGGCTGCCAGTCTTGCCTCAGAGACAAGGGCCTCACGTACAATGACAGGGCTATAATAGCCTGGCAAATAAACTATTTGAACATTTGGCTTTATGAATATTGAGCAAAATTCTTCAAATAAATTATGAAAATGTCTTGAAGTGAACAGACATCTGAATCCCATTTCCAACCTAGGGCCACTAATTTGTAATGCTAAGTATGACAATAGTTGTATAAATGAGGATTTTTCAAAAAACTGGTGAGCATCCAAAAGCCGGCGCACTAAAGGGATACTACTTAGGATCACTCTGAAGAATACCAATGTGTGGGATGAGCCACATAGCTGAAGGGAACATCTGCAAAACCTATGTACACACAATGCCTTTCAGACACTAAAAAGAACATCAAATTATGCAGCCTTGAAAAATTACCTTTCAGGAAGTCAGTTTGGCCATAGCTACCAAAATGCTTAAAATCTTTTTAGTAACCTTTGACTCAGCAATTTCACTTCAGGTAATTTGTCCTAAATAATAATCAGGGATACGTGCAAACTCTTAGAAAAAATAAAGTCAATTTCAATGATGTTTATAATCACTTAACATGCAGAAATCTTCTAAATGTGTAAGGATTGATTTAAAATAAATTATAATCGATTCATGTAACTGATTACTTTACATCCATTGAAAGTGATGCTGAAACATATTTGATATAATGGAAACAATATTTATAATATGATCCTGAAGGAGAAGAGCAGATTACAACAGAATATGTATGGTTTATGCCATTTTTAAAGAGAAAATATACATTAAAAAAGACTTTTGAGATATAATAAATATAAGTGGCTTATCTCCATAAAGCAGAATTATATGTAAGTTTATTTTTTCTATTATGCTTATCTATATTTTCCGGATTTTCAACAATAAACATATATTCCTGTTGTATTAAGAAAAGAAATTTACAAATAATACTTTGTACCTAAGTATTGTATAAGGGAAATGTACTCTTTTTATATCCCTGTCTATTAATCATTTATGTAATTATTATACAAGTTATTAAAAAGGAGATGGAAAATCCTGGCCAGACACTCCAGCCTCATGTGACCTGACAAACTCACATCCACTCAGGGAATTAATGGGACACAGATGTCCAGGTTCTTCCAAATGCAAGAAGATGTCATGTCACATCCCAATGTGAGTAAATTGTAGTTCTGAGATCCATTTTCATGGACTCCTCTGTTTTCTGGGAGCTCTAAATTGCTAGAAGAGTGACCCAGGAGAATAGGGGCAGGGAAAAATGAAGGTGGTTTTATAAACAAGGCAAATCATGTTGCAAATGTATTGTGATCGTAAAACAAGGAGAATGACTGCCTTGTAGAAATAACCTCTCTGTTTTATAGTCCCACTTAATACAATCCAGAAACAGCTCACCGAACCTCTGCAGGTCCTCACCTTTGGGCAGGAAGATTATCTGAGGATGGTGCCCTTCCTTTCTCTCTGGGCATCCTCAGGAATGATGGGTATTACAAGGAAGCCAATCCTCTCTTCTCATCTTCCTCCCACCTCCACACAGGCAGTTATCAGCCATCAATCAATTAATTGTACTTGAGCTGGGACTTTTTTGACATTTCTGGCCAAACTGAATTTTTCAGAGTATCAGCATTACAAAGGATCAGACTCTAATCTATCAGACCTGCTCTCCACTGTGATGAGTACAATACATAGAACCCGGAAAAAGTTTACAAATTTTAGTATTTGAGAAAGGCAATGCATTCATTGCATTTATTGTTCTAAGAATTATAAGTTATATAATAACTTCTCCCAATTCCCAAATAAGGAATACAAAATGAATAAAGTATTTTTAGTGGTTGCTAGGGTTTATTACATGAGCTTATATTAACCTTGGCAGCAGTTGCATAAACTTATTATGTTAATAGAGTGACATGAATTTGATTTTAGAAAAAATAATCTGTCCTTCGAAGGAAAGTGTCATCACCGTCACGTAAACAATATTCCTCTGCAAACCATGCCTTTCATTTTGGCAATGTGTCTTTCCTGCCATCTGCCGCATCAAGCACTTGCCAGAGTTGCAATAATAATTGAGTTACAGAGGGAATTAGGTGTAATGGAAGGGAAGGAAATTGATTGCTTAATTTTTATTAACAGAAAAGGAGAAGATGGTGGTGCCCTGCTGTGAACTGAAATGAAACAAAGGGGGAAGAGATGTAGAGAGATGACTCCAGGTGGCAGAAATGTTCCTGCACAAACATTAGCAATCCTATGGGGAGGGTAGAAAGAGGCCAAACTTAGGAGAGCAGATGAAACTGGAAGGGAAATGAGTGGGCTCAAGTTGCACGGGATTGAAGTGGTATGGCTCTACACAACGAGGAAAGGACGCTGACACCTGGGAGACCATGAGCTTCTGTTGGAAAGAGTAGTCTAACTCTTACTGCATTCTGTCTGTCTGAATGTCCAGGAGACACATCTTTGCAAGGTGGAAGTTAGAGCTTGGTGTGTATGTATGTGCACACATGCATGTATAGAATGAGTGGCCTCTTATTTTTGCCCTCCCCAGAGAAAACTGTGTCTTGGAGAGAACCAAAGGGCCTATACAGCACTTGATTTGCATTTGTGTCTAGGATGCTGTAACAAAGCACTGCAAATGTTGGCTTAAAACTATAAGAATTTATTGTCTCACAGTTTTAGAGGCTAGAAGTCCAAAATCAAGATGTCAGCAGGGTCATGTTCTCTCTGAAGGTTCAGGGGAGACTCTGCTGAATGCCTTTCTCTCAGCTTCTGGTGTTACTGGCAATCAGTGGTGTTTCTTCACTTACAGATGGGTCTTCAAGTCTCTGCCTCCATTGTCCTATGGTGTTCTCCCTGTATGTTTCTCTATCTCTGTGCAGCTTCTCCCCAATTCTTATAAGGATACCAGTCATTTTGAATTAGGGCCCCCTAGTGATCTCATCTTAACTTGATTACATCTGCAAAGACTCTATTTCTAAATCAGGTCACATGTACTGAGGGTTAGAACTTCCACATATCTTTTGGGTGACACAATTCAACCCTTAACAGGATTCACGGGAGTCATTCAGACTTCGCCAGGACTAGACTACATTATCTGAGCAATTATTACCCTGGGAAGTGGATTATAGAAAGGTCCTCTGAGATGAATTAGTGCCCCCTTCTTATCCTAAAGGGACATCCATCCTACCTTCATGAGAAGTCAGCTTCCTTCCTTTCTTGTGGGCAGCTGCTGGCCCCAATAACTTGTTGATGACTCCCTGGAACAAACTCTAATCTGGATATGAGTTTCACAGGTTTGGTCTGTGGGTTGTGAGAAAGAAGTGGACTTCCTAGATGTCAGGTGAGAAGAGCAATTTGCTTGTAGAGAGAGGCTTGAATGATAATATCACAAGAACCACTGTAGGTAATGCATCCAGTCCACTTAATGCTACACCACACTGTACATTACACTTGGGATGTGAAGCCATTTTGTTTCTCCTGTGAGAAATGCTGAAGTTTAAAGGTGACAGAGAGAACTGAGGCATCGCATCTTACCGCTAAGAATTCCAACCTCCTGAACTCCCTCCTGGCTGACATCTTGTTTCTGGGTAAGAAGTTCATGGGCTTTTCAGCTGAGTACTATAGTAAATGGATTCTCACCACAATTGTGAGCAGAACATATCTGCTAAAGAAAAAGCCACAAATCAGAATTTTGCCTGCCTCAGAGAAAACAGAAAAGAAAGTGTGCAGCCACATTGTATACTAAGTAATGAATGCATTTTCATATGTTTAAATTATAATTTGGGAGGATTCTAACTGATAAATTGGAACCCAGGAATGCAGCAAGGTAGACAATACTTTCACCATAGAATGGGGTGGAAGGAAGCTGAGTAAGTTTGACATATCCATATGATACATTATTATATAGACAAAAATAATTCTTTTGAAGTCTCTAAATATGTGAAAATATTCACAATATAAAAGTAAAGTTAAAAGAGGATTTAAAATGCTATTCTAGAATACAAGCTTAATTACAGACTAAGTGAGAGAGAGAAAGAAATATAGGTGAAAATCACAAAGATGGTGAGAAATTATGCCAGAATGTTAACAGAGGCCAAATGCAGATGATGCGATAATGTCGTTGCTGTTGTTGTCAGCTTCCATAAAGTCAGCCCGCATTCATGACGACCCCATGCACAATGGAACAAAACACTGTACAGCCCTGCTGCCATCCGCATGATCTGTAGCAGATTGGACCATTTCTCATTGGCTGATTTCAGAAATAAATCATCAGGCCTTTCTTCCTAGTCTGTCTTAGTCTGAAAGCTCTGTTGAAATTTGTTCAGTAGCGTAGAGTCACACAAGCCTCCACTGACAGACAGGTGGTAGCTGTGCAGGAAGTGCATTGGTTGGGAATTGAACCCAGAATCTATGCAGAAGGCCACTAATGTCCTTGATGGGATTGTGGATGTTTTCTATTTTCTTATTTATATTTTTCTGATAATCCAATTTTCCCAGAATTATTGTGTCAGAAAACAAATTCTTAGTGTCATTAGGTTAGAGGAATTTCATATTTATTCCAGTTTTTTTTTTTAAGGTGGAGCAGGAAGTCAAGAAAAGTTAAATTATTAAATTGTGATATTTTAAAATAGGTATTTATCTCTGATTCCAACAGTTGTCAGGCTTCCTGGAACCTCAGTTTCCCGTACTCTTCCCCTTGCTTTTTGCTCGTTATCAGATTCCCTCACTTAGCTGTTTTTATCGTCTGCCTTTCTGAACACAGGAGACTTTATAATTGGATATTTTCCAAACACTAAATACCTTTTGAACATCCTTTGTTTATGTATTTCTACTTACAAGTTATGCTGTAACTTAAAATATGTGGTTTAAAATGTTGGCCATTCAAAGTTGCCTACAACCAAGCCTTTCCTGAAATGTTTACAGCAGGGAACAACGTTGAATTTGTGGTCACAGAGTTTTACCTCAAAATGTAATCTACAGACCCCAAGGCACCCATCCTCTAACAGTGTCATGAAATTTGAGTGATCTGGACCATTAATTATAATGTTCTTAATAGTCTCAAAGACTTTTGGTTGTAACAAGGTCTTCCCTGTGGGACAGAGACAGACAGGATTCTTGGCCACCAGAAGACATCAGACTCCCATGATATTTTTGGTAACATCTCAGGACATGTGCTGATCTATATTTCTTTCCACCTAAGCTTGTTAATGCAGAAAATTAAAAAGCAAAAACAAGAAACAGTTTTCATAGGTGGATTCTGACTCACGGCAACTCATGTGTATCAGAGTAGAATTCTCCTCCACAGGGTTTTCAATGGCTGATTTTTCAAAAGGAGATTGCCAGCTCTTACCTCTGAAGTGCCTCTGAAGTGGACTCAAACTTTCAATCATTCAGTTAGCAGCCAAGCACATTAACCATTTATACCACACAGGGACTCCAGCACAAACCCAAAAACCCACTGCCATAGAGTCAGTCTAACTCATAGGGACAGACTAGAACTGCCACATAAAGTTTCCAAAGCTGTAAATCTTTATGGAAGCAGACTACCTCATCTTTCTCCAATGGAACATCTGGAGGGTTCAAATCACCAGCCTTTTGGTTAGCAGCTGAGTGTCTTAACCACTATGCCACCAGAGCTCCTTCCAATGCAGACAGCAACTGTCAAATATAAACTTGGTACTGCAGGCCTCCCAGGACTTCCCTGACTTCACCTGCATCCAGGAATATTCCCTAGCTAAACCCAGCTAGGTCCAGAACAAAGCTGATCATTCCAGAGCCGAATGACTCGCTCATAGGATAAAGATTTACCAAACAACAACAATAACAAAATTAAGGCATACAACTACTTGTACCAAAAAAACCAAACCCATTGGTGTGGAGTCAATGCCAATTCATAACAGTCCTGTAGGATAGAGGAGAACTACACAACAGGCTTTCCAAGCCTATAATCTTTAGGAAGGCAGACTGCTACATCTTTCTCCTGCAGAGCTGCTGGTATATTGGAACTGCTTGCTGACCTTTCAGTTAGCTGCCAAGTATTTAACACTGCACCAACAGGGCTCCTTACAAGTACTCATAACAGCCCCCAAATGGAAACTCTAATGTGCATCAGCTGAAGAATGGATTAATACATTGCTACATTTACACAATGGAATACATAATAACAATGATAATGAACCATCTACCACCTCATGTAATACTGTGGGTGAATCTTAAAAACATGATGTTGAATAGGAGAAATCAGCCATAAAAGAGCACATATGTGTGATTCAATTTACATAAAATATAAAAACAAGTAAAACTAATCTATGATGACAGAAGTCAGGGTAGTGGTTGTCCTTGTGAATGAAAGTAAAGAACGACTTTTGGATGCTCCACTGTTCTGCTTCTATTGGTTATGACAAATGGGTTTGTCACCAACCTGTACACTTCAGATTTGTGCATTTTTATGGATATATATTATGCTTCCTGAAATGTGGTATATACATACAATGGAATACTACTCATCCAAAAAGAGAAATAAAGTCCTGATACATGCCATGACATGGATGAATCCCGAAAACATTGTGTGGAGTGAAATAAGTCAGACACAAAAGGACAAATATTTTTGATCTCACTTATATAAAATATCTAGAATAGGCAAAATGTAAAGCGACAACAATTGTTAACAGTTATTAAATAATTAATAATTAATTAATTAATACTGGGGATAGGGAATTGATTAAGGGGTGCTGAGTTTCTGTTTGGAAGTGGATAATGGGAATGGTTATACAACATGGTGAATACAATTAATGTCACTGTACACTTAAAATTTTTTGCTATTCATAAGGTTTTCCCTGGCCAATTCTTTGAGAAGTGGATGGCCTCTTCCTTCTTCCTAGTCTGTCTCAGTCTGTAAGCTGGGCTGATACCTGTGCACCATGTGCATCCCGCTGGGTTTAAAACACCAGTGGCTCAGCCTCAAAACTCACGTCAACACATCACCATAGTAGGACAAACCGACAGACAAGTTTGTCTCCCTGTTAGAAACCTCTCCTACCACCCTTATCTGGGTCCCTGTGGCTGACTCCTCCTCTGTCCTGGTTCCTTGTCCTTTTAATCCCCTTTCTCCTGCTTTCCTGCCCTGCTGCTTTGGGTGTGCCTGAGTTCCCTCTCCTCACCTGGATCCCTGCAGCTGGCTGTGATGATGGGCTCAAGTATAGCAGGGATCGTGCAGCTGGTGCGGGATCGGGCAGTGTTTCATTCTGCTGTGCATGGGGTCACTATGAGTTGGAAACGACTTGATGGCACCTAACAATAACAACACTTAAAATTGGTTAAAATGGAAAATATTTTGTTATGTAAATTTTGCCACAATAAAGAAAAAAAAAAAAAAGTTATCTGAAAAAAATCCTAACCTTTGTGAAAAAAACTAAGTTTGAGAAAGCAGCGATGTGACTAGAGCTGGTGCAACAAATGCTGGTTAATTCTTCCACAGACCAATTGGCTTGTTGTTTTAAATGATAGAGAGGCACTTTGTACAAAGAGTGGCCCCTTCATTTGAGCCTCCCCCCAAAAAAACCACTTCCATCGAATTGGATCTGACTCATAACGACCTCTCCTTGGGTTTCCCAGGCGGTATCACTACGGAAGCAGATTGCCCAACCTTCCTTCCAAGGAGTGGTTGGTGGTTTGAACCGCTAGATTCCTGGTTAGCAGTCAAGTGCCTTAGGCACTATGCCACCAGAGCTCCCTCCAAGTACTGGGCAGAGGTTTGTCCAGTTATTGTTGAGTCAGTTCTGACTCATGGTAACCTCATGTGTGTCAGAGTAGAACTGTGCTCCATAAGGTTTCCAATGGCTGATTTTTTTGGGAAGCAGATGCCAAGGCCTTTCTTCTGAGGTGCCTCTGGGTGGATTCAAACTCCCTTCCCTTTGGTTAGCAGCTGAATGCATTAACTGTTTACACCACTCAGGGACTCTGGGAGGGGTTTACCACCTGCACCCCAAATTATCTCAAACAGGGCTTGATAAGTACTTCTGGAAGTAACTGCCAAAGTAAATGGAAAAACACTACAGGACACACCTGCATTCCCTGAATATATTAATTTTCTGGGGCAGAGTGTTAGAGGGATGAACCTCTTAGAGGCTGATCAAGGAAAAAGATATGACCGTGAAGTAGCAGTGTTGCACAACAAATTATTTATTGGGTCTAACTCATTGACAGCCACATATATGGTGTGTTTTTCTATGGCAGGAGGTCTTCCAGAGGCCAGCAGTGCAAGGAGTCACTAGAAAGGGAACCAAAAACAAACCAAACTCACTGCCATTGAGTGGATTCCTACTCACAGCAACCCTATAGGGCAGAATGGAACTGTCCCAAAGGGTTTCCAAGGCTGTAAATCTTTATGAAAGCATACTGTCTCATCTTTCTCCTGCAGAACAGCTGGTGAGTTCAAATCACCAGCCCTTTACCAGCTGAATGCCTTAGCTACTGCACCACCAGAGCTCCTTCCAGAAAGCAAAGAGCATACAATAAGCCAAGGAAGAGAATGGAACTGCAAGTATTGCCTGCTTGGTAAGCAACAGCGCCGCCCCGCCCCGCCCCCCCCCCAATCCTTCAGGCTTTGGAGAGAAACTAATTCTAATTTAAATCCCACATCAGTTTCATTACATATGAGCTTTGTGACTGACTTAAGATGAGTTCTTTAGGAAAGCAAAATCATATATAGAGAGAGCTCTGGTGGTGCAGTGCCTGAGGCACTTAACTACTAATCAGAAGGCTAGCAGTTCAAATCCAGCAACTGCTCCACAGAAGGAAGATGGGGAAATCTACTTCTGTAAAGATTTACTGACTCAGAAGCCCTAGGGGAGGTCACTATGAGTCAGAATTGACTCAATGGCGGTGAGTTTGGTTTTGGTTTATCTATTACAATCTAGAGCAAGAGAGAGAAATTTATATCAAGGAAATGGCTCATGCAGTTGTAAAGGCTGGCAAGTCCCAAGTCCCAATCCATGGGTCAAACATCAAGCTGAAGGTTTCTCCTCATACAGCTGCAGGGGCTGGCAAACCTAAGATTGGCAGGAAATAGAGCACATTGCTGGTTTTGGAGGTTGACAAATTCAAGTTCAGCACATAAAATGGCAGACAGTTGTCTCGCAGGATGCAAAGGCAACAATCTCAAGATCAGCAGGCAATACAGCAGGTTACTGTTAAAGTCAAGGAACTGGAGATGATAATGAGCCAGATAATGGGCCAGATGCAGGATCAAGATAGAGCAGAAAGCCAGAGAATTTTCCAAGGAAGTCTATATATACACTTGGAGCAGGCCACATCCCTGAGACAACCGCCTTTCAACTTACTGGCTGTTCATAGCACATCTCATCATGGAGGTGACTACATTATATAAGATTTCAGTATGGGGGATTTTATAATGACTGCTAAACCACTGAGAATCATGGCCCAAACAAGTTGATACACAACCTTAACTATCACAGTCCACCCCTTGTCAACTTGGCCCTTGTACACATCTCCTTAAACCATACATAATCTGTAAATAAGGACAACTATAAGGTCAAACTTATGCCTAACATGATACAACTTATACATGTACAACCAAAAACACATTGTTGTTGTTGTTGTTATGTGCCGTGGAGTCAAACCTGACTCATAGCTAACCCTCCTTGGGTTTCTGAGGCAGTATCTCTACGGAAGTAGATTGCCCAACCTTCCTTCTGAGGAGTAGCTGGTGTGTTTGAACTGCCAGCCTTCTGGTTAGCAGTCAAGTGTCTTAGGCACTACACTACCAGAGCTCCCTAAAAATATATTAATCCTATTTAAATCTTGTATTTTATAACTGAAGAAAACAGAAATATGTGATGCACAAATACAAGGAAGAAATACTCATAGTAATCACAGTCCTCGTTTCTGTAACTGGTCACATGGTCATAGCTGGTATTTAGAACTACCTTCTTCCACTGTCTGTTCAATATTCCCCTTACTCTCAGCAAGGACCTCAGCTGCTTGTGGTTCTTTGTCCAGTGGGGTGACCCAAACCTTCACTCCTGAAGGTTTTGAGCCATAAGTAGTCATATCAGAATTGGGTTGCTGTAGTTTTCCATTATCTTTAATCACGGGGGATGGTAGTACTAAGAGATTTCCTAAGGAATCTCCTGTATTTCAGACATATTTTTCTTTATGTCTATTATGTAACTTGAATATGATTTTCCCTCAGTATTCAGGATCAATCACAACCAACCCCATTTTAGTTATGTGTCATAATTCAATTAGGGCAGTTCCCATTGTCAACTCTGGCTTACATAAAATAGCAATCACAGCAGTCTTCAAGTATGCTGGGGCTCCCTTCACAAATTTGTTACTTACTGTAGTGGTCAAATGTTATTTACTCTGGGCACTCCACATGTGAGTCTGTTGATCTCATCTGATAAATCCATTCTAGCATGCCAATTTCCCTAAGCCTTTGGATAACTTCTCCTACATCATACCAAGGCAGATCTGGGACTTCAACTTGACTTAGTGTTGGCCACCACATAATCCATGCTTCAGGAAACCAATCAAATAAACTACTATATCCTTTCCTAACCTCTTGAGCTGAAACAGTGAATGAAGAATCTGTGCTTCTCACTGCCATTGAGTTCATTCCAACTCACAAAGACCTCCACTGGGTTTCCAAAGCTGTAAATCTTAACAGAAGCAGACTACCTCATCTTTCTTCCACAGAGAACATGGTGGGTTCAAACCACCAACCCTTTGATTAGCAGCCAAATGCCTTAACCACTAAATGACCAGTGTTCCTTTGAATCTGTGCTTAATGGACCCAAATCAATAAACTCTGCCCAATCCAACATTATGTTTCTTGCACCATTATCCCTCATCCTTAATAACCATTCTCACACATATTCCCCAGATTTCTGTTTGTACATATTAGAAAAATCAAGCAATTATTTTGAAGTATAGCATACCTTTTCCTGGGTCACACTTTGTACTTCACCTTTTGGGGCTCATTGTGACTTAAATCTAGTTATATGTCTAGAAGAACAATGAGGGGGTATTCCTGGGAACATTCAGCAATCTTCAAGCAATGCTCCAGGTGCTACCACAGGTGATATCTCAGACAATGACTCAGCAGGCACTAATAGATCATCAGATAGGGGTGAGAGGGCTGGTTCTGCTGACAGGAGTGATTCAACAGAATACAGGGGCTCAAATACCCCAGCTTCTTTATTATTTGCCCATATTTTCCCATCCCAAGTTTCAGGATCTCATTTCTCCCCAGTCAGTGCCCTCACTTTCACTTCAGACACCATTTGATGTTGGCAATTCAATTGTTCTTGAAATTCAGCCACTCTTATAAGACTCTGGTTTTGTTTATCAGCAGTATCAGCTCTGTTACTACAAGAAATAAGGCTTTCTTTCAGGGCACAATTGGAAACAATGAAGCACTTTATGCCACACTTGAGCTGTGACTCAGAAGTCTTGAACTCATCTCATTCTTTCACCACTTTCTCTAGTGTAAGTAGGACCAACCAACGAGCTTAGTTATAACCTTCATTCTGAGAACATTGGAGAAAAGTATCAAACATGCAGTCACCCAGAGTCTCGTGTCTCACCCATCCTTGATCTATTGGTGATGTTATTTTGTGTATTAATATTGTCACCTCATGCCATGGATTAGCAGTGCCCTCTTTAGCAATGGGGGCAGAGTTATCAGTGCCTTTTTAGCAAATAAAACTTGAGAACTGTTTAGAAAATTCATCCTTATGATTTTGTTTCTCTAGAACCATCCTACTCCTGGCATCAGATGTCTTAGGCTGGGATTTCTAGAGAAGCAAAACCAGTGAAGATTATATATAGAAAGAGAGAGAGAAAGAGCACTTTATCTCAAGGAAAAGCCTCACACAGTTATAGAGGCTGACAAGTCCCAAGTCCTTGGGTCAAACATCAATCTGGAGGCTTCTCCTGGCTCACATAGCTGCAGGGGCTGATGAACCCAAGACTGGCAGGCGATGGAACACTATGCTGGTTTTGGAGGCTGACAAACCCAAGATTAGCAGGTAAAATGGCAGATTGTTGCCTCACAGGCTGAGAAGGCAACAATCCCAAAGTTGCAGGCAGTTCAGCAGGCCACTTGTTCAAGGCCAGGAACCAGAGATGACGAGGATGCAGGATCAAGATACAGAAGAAGGCCAGAGAATTTTCCCCTTTGAAGAAGTATCTTCTGCAGCAGGCCATGAAGGACAAAAAACAGTTCTGATGGCACAATGGGTAAGGCATTTGGCTGCTAACCAGAAAAGTGGCAGTTCAAACCCACCAGTTGCTCTGTGGGAGGAAGATTAGGCAATCTATTTCCGTGAAGATTTATAGCCTTGGAAACTCTATGGGGTCTAAGTGTTGCAATCAACTTGATGGCAGTACATTTATGAAGGATAAAGACTCAACCTCTAAAATCTGTGCTAAATTTTCCAGGACTTCTTCAGAAACTCTAAGAATACAGAAAGCTGCATTTTGAGATAATGGGTAGAGACTTGTGAATTAACTGGCTTCACTGAGCTTCTCCTGATGTGATGTATTCACAGGAAACAATGGTGCATTACCAGGACGGCTGTGAGAACAACCAAGGGCATTGTCAGGATGCACGTATCTACCCTGGGGAGAGTGGAACAGAATCCTCAACATTTTCAGAGAACAGTTGAGTGATTATACTACAGTTTGATGTTACCTAATCCAGCTGTCTATTTTCCAGTGAGGAGAATGTAGAGAGGCTTTTGCAAAAAAAAAAAAAAAAAAATCTTGGAGCTGCATGCAGGGCCAGATAGCCATGCCATGAGCTGACTGTCTTTGGCAACTCTCAGAAGCAGGGCTCCAATAACAGCAGCTGCTAGGAAGCTCTGCAGGAAGCAGCACCACCCATAACATCAGGAGAAAACCAACAGGACCTGGGTGGACCCAGCACAGGGATCCTCAACCTTGGCAGAGTTGAGACACCTTGTGCCTGCTGGCCTTGTACTTCCTTTGGGCCTGAAGATACCCAGAGCATTATTTGTCTGTCATTTGCAGGTGGGTCAAAAAATTGCATAATACTTTGTAAATACAAAGAATAGTATTCTAGAATTAAAATATTTTCTAATTTAATAAGATTTTAAGGTTATCAAAAGGGGTCACCTCCCCTTTCCAAGAACTCAAACCATGGCATATTTGCATTGGAAAGAAACCTCTAGATTGTTCCAGTCTGATCTTGAATTCCATAGATGTATGAATGATGGATGGTGAGGTTACATTATTATTTGTACCCAGTCACATAGCCAGTGAGGTCAGGGAAGGAACTAAAAGCCAATGCTGATTACTGGTCCAGTTTTTACTCTCAAATCCCCTACACCCTCTTGATTGTTTAGCAAATAAACAACTACGACTAAAACATTACTTTTTGGGAGAAAAAGTTTTCGTGCAAATGAAACCCCCAAGCATGGTGGGAAGCAGGAGAGACAAGAGCTGACTTGGCCACTCCCTGTCTGTCCCAGTTGGGATACGTCATTTCACCTTCTGGGGCCTCAGCTGAAAAGCAAATATGCTCTTCAACTAAAGAGGAATAACAAGAGGATTAATAAGCTAATGCGGAGAGGGATGAAGGCTGCTGCGTGGTGTGTGGCTTTGTAAGTGAGCTAAATCAACATCAACAGTCACTGCAACCACAGAACATGAACCCTGATGAGATAACTTCCTTCTTCACGTAGAAGGCCCTCCAACTAATGAAAAGCTATATATCCCTCTTGGAGGCTGCACAGTCCACAAAAAATACTATAGCACTTATAAAATTTGTAGTGATTCTGCATATTTACTAGAAATGTTACTTGTCCATCTCCACTCCATTCCCTGATTCAGATAAACATCTCCTATTTGTGCCTAAGGTACAGAAGGTTGGCAGTTCAAACCCATTAGCTGCTCTACAGAATTAAGATAGGACAATCTACTTCCATAAAGGTTTACCACCTCAGAAATCCTGTGGGGGTCTCTGTGAGTCAAAATCAACTCCATGGCAGTGGTTTTTTTTTTTTTTTTTTTTTTTTTTATTATGTATCATTTAAAGAAGCTCTGGTAGTATAATGGTTAAGCATTTGGCTGCTAACTAAAAGGTTGATGATGCAAACCCATCAGCTGCTCCATGGAAGAAAGATGAGGCAGTCTGCTTCCGTAAAGATTTACAGCCTCGGAAACTCAATAGGGGCCACTATGAGTCGGAATTGACTCAATGGCAAGGAATTTGGTTTTGGTATTATGTAGCAGGTACTGTTCTAAGGCATTTGCATGCATTATCTTATCTAGTCCTCTCAACAGCCTCCTTAGGTAGGTAGTATTTTTATTGCCTTAGTACAAATTGAAAGAATAGAGGTTCAGGAAGTGTAAGCAATTTTGCCAAGTCACAGAGCTGTTAAGTGGAGCTACCTGAATAAGAACACAGGTAAAGCTTGAACTCTCAACCATAATTGCCTGCTATCCTATTTCCATCCAGAACCCATACAGTGAGAAAATAGAAGACTCATCACATTATATTCCTCACCAGGGCAGTCAATGACCACCATGTAGAAAATTTGAGCCCCCAAACTCAAAAGCAGCTGTATGCAACTGACCTTCCAGGAAGATCAACTTAATAAAATAGGACATGGGAGGGCAGTGCAAAGGAACAGCACTGGAGTTTTGAAATCCTTATCCTGTTTAAAATGAATATACTTCAAGAGTTTATCATGATATTAAAGTTATAGAACATAAAACTCAGTCACTCTTGTGAACAATTGGATGAAATGAATACAAACATAGCATATTCCCTAAACAAACATTTCCCACATGGTGTAGTTATTGTGGAAACAATAAAAAATAATCCAATTTGGTTATGCAGGGTTTACCTTCCCCTGCCTGTAATTAGTGCTGCTACAGGGACTGAAATGGGGAAAGAAAACTGGATAAGTTGCCAACATAGAATTACATATAGTCCCCAGTGAGGACCAATTCTCTCCCTCATCTACAATTTCCAAACTCTATTTCTTATTACAGATATTTAACCTCCCCTTTTCCCAGCTGTTAGGGAGCTACTACAGTCCCTTACAATTAACCCAACAAATGGATTTTCCTTTCATTTTCATTGCAAAATATTTTGCATGAAATAGGTACTTAAAAATATATCTGTTGATTGATTTTTCCTGTTTTTGCTTGTTGGTTGATCAGTTAGTTAATTTATAGGAAGACTATTCAAAGATAAAACTGAAAAGAAGAGGTGCTAACTACCCCTGCATTCTAGTAAGAACTGCTTACATAGGTAGGTACTTCCCTGGAGGTTTTACTAATAGCCACCACCGAGCCAGCCCTACTACATCCAGTCAAGAATCTACCTAGTGTAAATAAAGAGACTGGGAAGAAAGAGAGAGATACTGAAGACCCAACCTTTGTGGGACCATGGGTGTTTGACAGGGGTTGATTTCTTTTCCTTAATTCAAGTGAGGAGTTCAGGAACCCCAAGAGAATCATTTATAAAGACTTAGGGTGCCAATAAGAAAGATAAGGAAAAATTTAGTTGCTCCTCAAAAAATTACACATAGAACTACCATATAACCCAAAGAGCTCAATGCTAGGTAGATACCCAAAAGATTTGAAAGTAGAGACTCAAAGAGATACATGTATAACAAGGTTCATTCCAGCATTATTCAGAATAGTAAAATGGTGGAAACAATCCAAGAGTCCTTTGATAGATGAATGGATAAACAAAATGTAGTGTGCATATATATGTTGTTGTTGTTGTTGTTAGGTGCTGTCGAGACATTTCCAACTCATAGTGACCCCATGCACAACAGAACAAAATACTGCCTGATCCTGCGCCAGCTCCATGATCCCTGCTATACTTGAGCCCATCGTCGCAGCCACCATGTCAATCCATCTCATTGAAGGCCTCCCCCTCTTTCGTTGACCCTCCACCCTACCAAGCATGACATCCTTCTCAAAGGAATGCTCCCTTCTGACAACATGACCAAAACAAGTGAGACGAAGTCTGGCCATTCTCACTTCCAAGGAGCATTTTGGGTGCACTTCCTCCAGGACAGATCTGTTAGTTCTTTCAGCAGTCCATGGTACTTTCAGCATTTTTTGCCAGCACCACAACTCAAAAGCATCAACTCTTCTTTGGTCTTCCTTATTCATTGTCCAGCTCTCACATGCATATGAGGCGATTAGAAATATCATGGCTTGTGTCAGGGGCACCTTAGTTCTCAAGGAGACATCCTTGCTCCTTAGCACTTGAAACAGTTCCTTCGTGGTTGACCTTCCCAGTGCTACATGTTATCTAATGTCCTGACTGCTGCTTGCATTGGCATCGATTGTAGAACCAAGCAACATGAATTCCTTGACAACCTCAATCTTCTCTCCATTTATTGTCATGCTGCTCATTGGTCCAGTTGTGAGGATTTTTGTTTTCTTTATATTGAGACATAATCCATATTGCAGACTGTATTCTTCAACTTTCATCAGTAAGTGCCTCAAGTCATCCTCACTTTCAACAAAACAAAGTTGTATTGTCTGCGTATCTCAGGTTGTTAAAGATTCTTACTCCAATCCTGATGTCATGATTTTCTTCATATAGTCCAGCTTCTCAGATTATTTGCTCAGCATATAGATTGAATAAGTGTGGGGAAAGGATACAACCATGACGCACTCCCTTCTTGATTTTAAACCATGTAATGTCCCCTTGTTCCATTCAAACGACAGCCTCCTGGTCAAGGTACAGGTTCCTCATGAGTACAATCAAGTGTTCGTGAATTCCCATTCTTCTCAATGTTATCCATAATTTGCCATGAGGGTATATGTATATATACACACATATACATACAACAGAATATTACTCAGTCATAAAGAGAAATGAAGTTCCGACACAAGTTGCAACATGCACGAATCTTGAAATCATTGTTCTGAGAGAAATAAGTCAGTTAAAAACAAAAGGACAGCTATCATATGATCCTGTTGTCATTGTTAGGTGCCATCAAATTGGTTCTGACTCACAGTGACCCTGTGTACAACAGAATGAAACACTGCCCATCTTGCGCCATCCTCACAATCCTCGTTATGCTTGAGCCCACCGTTGCAGCCACTGGATCAATCCATCTCATTAAGGGTCTTCCCCTTCTTTGCTAACCCTTTACTTTACCAAGCATGATATCCTTCTCCAGGGAATAGTCCTTTCTGACAACATGACCCAAGTAGGTGAGATGAAGTCTGGTGATTCTTGCTTCCAAGGAGCATTCCGGCTACACTTCCTCCAGGACAGATTTGTTCATTCTTCTGGCAGTCCGTGGTATTTCAATTTTTATTTAATCTTCCTTATTCATTGTCTAGCTTTCACATGCATATGAGGCAATTGAAAATACTATGGCTTGGGTCAGGTGCACTTTACTCTTCAAAATGACGTCTTTCTTAACTTTCTAAAGAAGTCTTTTGCAGCAGATTTGTCCATTGCAATAGAATGTCTGATTTCTTGACTTCTACTTCCACAGGTGTTGATTGTGGATCCAAATATAATGAAATCCCTGACAACTTCAATTTTTTCTCTGTTTATCATGACATTGCTTATTGTTCCAGTTGTGAGGATTTTTGTTTTCTTTATGTTGAGGTGTAATCCATACTGAAGACTGTAATCTTTGATCTTCAACAGTAAGTGCTTCAAGTCATCCTCAATTCCATCAAGCAAGGTTTTGTCATCTGCATATCACAGGCTGTAAATGAGTCTTCCTCCAATCCTGATGCCACATTCTTCTTCATATGGTCCATATGGGCACAAATACAGATTGAATAAGAATGGCACATTTGGATCCTGCATTTGGCCGAGACTTCATCTCCAGTTCTTGGACTTGAACCAGTGGCTTGCCGTGTTACCTGCTGATCTTGGGATTGTTGCTGAACTTGAACTAGTGGTCTGCTGTGTTGCTTATAGGTCTTGAGATTGTGTCATTTTACCTACCGGCCCTGGGTTTATCAGCCTGAGCAGCCAGCAGTTGTCTGAATTAGGAGACACCTCCAGCTCCAGTGGGCCTAGAATAAGAGAGCTGAAGCCCAAGGTTGATGGGCCTTCACCCAGGACTCAGAAGCAGCACTCTGAAATTGGATTTCTAGCCTTCTTAAACAGAGCAGGGGATATTGCATGGTTTAAAATCAAGAAGGGTGTGCATCAGAGTTTTCTCCTTTCACCATTCTTATTCAGTCTGTATGCTGTATGATTCTACTTATATTAAATAGGCAATGTATAGAGAACAAAGTTTATTTGTGGTTACCAGAGGTAGAAGAGAGGAATAAAAAGGGAATCTTTGTTTAGGGGACATTGAATCTCTGTCAATGGTGGTGGAATAATTTGGAAACATAGTAGTGACGGTTAAGCAACATGGTGAACATAATCAATGTCAATGACTTGTACATGTGAAAAATGTTGAATTGGCAAATGTTTAGTTACATATATATTTTACCACAGTTAAAAAAAAGGGGGGGGGGCTGGCATTCCATGTCATAGATTGGACATGTGCTTAACCAATGGGTTTAATCACCTGCTCTTGTGTCTTCATGAGTAGGGGGGAAAGAAGACTTGAAGAAGATTAGCAATGTGGAATAAACAGGCATTGGTGTATCTCTCTGCATTCCTGTTGTCATGGCAGTTTGCTTAGGGCTCACGGACATAGTGGAAGGGGCCTAGAAGACACCTAAAAAGGACTACCTGTTGTCTAGCGTATCTCAGAAGCAAGAGGCTGGTAGGCAAACCATTAAAGCTGGGAGAAGTGGAAGAGGTCATGCTAGAGCTAGATCTTTCATGCTGTAGAAAGGTTTCATAAGTTTCTGGATTCATAGTTGTACTTTGCTATTCTCAGTGATGGAAAAATTAGTGATGCAAAATGTCTATATATTCATTGAAGCTTTCAAAATATGTTATATATTAATTATTTGTTGGGAGACCTCCATGGACCCTTGCATTTTTACTCATCTTGCAAGTAGTGGCATTGGCAGTTTTGTTACAGACGATCTTTTCAGGGATGATAGTATAGCTGTAGAAGACAGAGATAGTGTCTTCTTCAGAGCAAGGTACAACTCTGTTTGTAGTCCATTATAAAGATTTGGATTTCTCAAGCCTTTACTTTCCTCTCCTGTTATGCAACCCACTATATGAGCAGGCATCACCAGCCCCTTGCCCCATAGCTGTTATGGAACTTGGGTTCAGAGAATTGACACAAGAAAATGATGGTACCTGACTATCACTATTGCTGTAAGTAATAAAATGTCTTTTGTCTCTGAACCAGGAGTTGCATGTCCTCTGTCAGTATTCATGAAACTGGCAGACTAACTTGTTAGCTTGTAAGTAAGGTAAAACTCTCAGATCCTTCACAGTTCTTGACATCATCACACTTCCATGTGCATTCTTCTGAAAAATAATACATCTAAGAGTGTATTTATTGATTCTATACAGCTAATACTTGGGGGATGCCTATGGAGTTACAGAAATGTGACATCAGCTTTTTTCCCTCTGACCTACTTATACTGAGGAATTTTCAATTTTCTCTGCAGCAATACCTTAAACCTTTTACAGTGTCTGTTGCTTTCCTCCCTAGTTGATGCCTACACAGCCAAGCTATAATCCATCCTACCACACCCGTCCCATAGCATCTCTCAGGGAGCCAACATCACTCACGTGTGTTCAGAGCATCATTGACTATAAATCTCTGATCTTTCCTCAGAGCCCCACTGACTGCTGCTCTGCTGTGAAGTTGATTATTCTCTTCTTCAGGAACATTTTACAATTTGTCTTTTTTATCACCTCAATTTACTGGTTGCAGTTTCCTTCCCTAATTTATCAAACTTAAGCTATATTTTACTTTCACTGCATAAGTTTTGGGGTTTGCTTTTTATTCTCCCAACCATCCGCCAAAAGATTCATTGGTTAATTTTCCCAATTAAATTTAATGTTTGTTGGAAGGGCCTCTCCTGAACTCATGTAGTCTGACACTTAATTCTTTCCCTCAGCTGACACCAGATTGCTGACTTCTTCCTGGTCACCTTTAACAGTTAGTCATATATTATTATTTCCTTATGTGATAACCAGTGTGTAATTCTGCCAATGGAAAATAGTTGATACTTTTCTCAAACCACTGACCCCTCTTTTGTTGATGATCTATTTTTTTCCTACAGTATTTCCTAACATTAATGTTTCATATTCTTTGCCATGTAATTTTTTTTCTCTCCCAACTGCATGTCTACTCTTGAGTTTCCCACTATACGAAAGAGTCAAAATATCAGGATGAGATTTTACTTGCACCTCAATAAAATGAGTAATGAATCCACTTATATGTAATATGGACTGGCCTCATATTTCTAGAATACTTGTGGGTTAAAAATTTTTAGTCTGAGTCAGATACATATAATTCTTTCCAGTAATCATCCTTTCCAACAGAAAGTTAAGAAATAATGCAATTTCTGTATTTTAGACATGCCTTATGGAGAGCGGGTGGCATAAAGGTTAAAGTATTGTGCTGCTAACCAAAAGGTCAGCTGTTTTAACCCACCAGCTGCTCAGTGGGAGAAAGATGAAACAGTCTGCTTCTGTAAAGATTTGCAGCCTTGGAAACCACATGGGGCAGTTCTACTCTGTCCAAAAGTGTCACAATGAGTCAGAATCAACTAGATGACAGTGGATTTGTTTTGGTTTTGGTTTTGTACCCTGTAAGCATTAAATAAATATGTTTTCCTAAAACTGAATTATATCCGAGACTTCTAAAAATGATACAACCCTTTCTTTTGCCTATCATCTCAGTAGCATTTCACTTATGTCTTTTACACAATCCCCATACATTTCAAATTCTCCCTTCAGGAAGTTAGTTTAATTAGATGGTGGGCTTAAGAGACCTGGCTGCAGTGCATGGCAGCATTCAGGAAAGCTGAGTTTGAGCTGAGCTCTGGAGTTCTGCAGCCAATATGTTGGACTAATTTATACTCAAGAGTAAAATTGAGTGTGGTACTAGTAGTCAGCCAGACTGTTGCATAGGGTTAAATCTGGGGATGCAGCTTGTAAAGCTGAAATATGCTTACTGTGTATTTCCTATTCATGCTGTGTGGTATGAAGTTTGCTTCTGCAATTTCTCACCTGTATGTTTGTCTCTATTGCACTCACCATGTTTTAGCGGAAGATAAGCTCATAAAAACAGGTGTTAGTGGCTATTGAGTTTGTGGTCCAAATTAATTTCTGCACTTGATTAGGTGTTTCAATATATTTGAGTATCTCTTTTCTCTATGAGGCTTAATTTTTAACCTAAATCACTATCAATTAGCTTTCATTCTAACCTTATGGCACATCAGGTCCCATGACAATATAGTGAATTTCAAAGTAATCAAACATCCATTCTGACAGAAGTGTAGACTGATTTTTTTTCCACCATTCTTGTCTTGGCCTTTCTTGTTTCTAATTTCAATTGTCCAGCACCTCCTACAATTTCTTTTTTCTCTGTATTGTACAGCTTAGTTAAAGGAGGGTCCAGCAAGATGTCTTTGTTGGAAAGTCTTCTGATTGTACAAAGAACCTTATTAAAGTGATGTAAATCTGAGTTACTGGGGAGGCTGCATGAGATACACCAGTGTGGTGCTCTGATGTCTTCGTGATGCTGGGGTCATCATTGCAATGGCACTGACCTTTCTTATATTACTCCTCAGCTGATATCTTAGTTGGTTGGAACCTCTTATCTCTTCTCTTATATAATGCCTTGTGCAACTTTGGATAACCATGGTGATGTCTGCAATAGTCTGAGAGAGCTGACAGTTAGAGCACCATCCATGAGCTGTGCCCAACCCACACACCACATTGTGTAATGACACACTGACAGATTTGCATTTCTGGATGGAAAAAAGTGTTGAAAATAAAGGAATTGCCTTATTTCTCCATTTGGAGGACAGGGCATCCACCAAAAATATTCTTACTAAATGGATTCAACTCATTTGAAAGAAAATAAAAGAGCATCTAATTAGTGATTTAATTGCAGTAAATGATATGTTATTGTGAAATGTTTTCAGGAGCAGAAAAAAAATAATGAGTAGAGTTAGTTGATAAATATGATATGAAAAGTATGAAAAATTTTGACAAGCCATGAGAAAGTACATCATTATGTGCAAGATACTAGAAAAAAAAGTAGCTAATGAACTCATTAAATGAGATAACCCTAGAATTACATCCAGCATGAAGCACAAAGCCAATAAATATTGATAATAAATTGGTTGAAAACATCTAGTAAATAGATGCCATCAATTATGGCAACAATTCAGAACTTTTAAAATCTCATCAGGAACTAACTGCACATTGATCTTTTTCCATGACCGTGGGACTCCTGTTGAGATAAGATACCCAGAAATCCCAACAGCTGAGCTCTGCACAGAGAGAAAGGGGCAATTCCAGGGATTTTTCAGAGGAGCAATAACGGTAAGATTTGAACCCAAGAAAGATCAAGGAGAAACACAAGTGAAAGAGATAATTAAATCTTTCTTGCGTGGTGATCATACGTGGGTCTTGTCTGTCTCAATTTTTGTTGAAGGGAAAAGGGTATTTGACCAAACCCTAATCCTAGTCATGCCAGAAGGTCTTGGTGAACTCTAGTCATTAACTTTTGTTTTTAGCACTAAGTTCTACTAAAACTAATCCTCATGCTAGTTGTAACCCTGTGGTTGCAACATTATTCTAATATTGTGTGGGATTTATTCTAAGATGTAAGAAGCCCTAGAGGTACAACGGTTAAGCTCTCAGCTACTAACAAAATGGTTGGTTGTCCAAACTCACCCAGCCACTCCATGGCTCCCAAGGTCACTCCAAAGGCCTGGTGATCTGCTCCCTTATAGATTATAGCATAGAAAACCCTCTGGGACAGTTCTGCTCTGTCACATGGTATTGCTATGAGTTGAAAATTGACTCAATAGTACTGAAAATAACATTCTATAACATAATTACAAAAAAAAAAAAAAGCCAAACCAGTCTCTGTGAAATTAATTCCAACTCCTGGAACCCCATGTTTTTCAGAGTAGAACTAAAAAGGGTTTTCCAAGGATGTGATCTTTTGGATTACACCTCAACATAAAGAAAACAAAAATCCTCACAACTAGACCAATGAGCAACATCATGACAAATGGAGAAAAGATTGAAGATGTCAAATAATTCATTTTACTTAAGTCCATAGTCAACATCCACGGAAGCAGCAATCAAGAAATCAGTCTATTACATTGGGCAAATCTGCTGCAAAAGCTCTATTGAAAGTGTTAAAAAGCAAAGATGTTTTGAGGACTAAAATGTTCCTGGCCCAAGCCATGGTGTTTTCAATCACCTCATATGCACGTGAAAGCTGGACAATGAACACAGAAGACTGAAAAAGAATTGATGCCTTTTAATTATGGTGTTGGCAAAGAATGTTGAATATACCACAGACTGCCAGAAGAATGTACAAATCTGTCTCAGAAGATGTACAGCCAGAATTCTCCTTAGAAATGAGGATGGTGATACATTTTCCCAAGTATTTTGGGAATGTTATAAGAAGGGAGCAGGCCCTGGAGAAAGACATCATGCTTGGTAAAGAAGAGGAGATGGTTTGACACAGTGACTACAAATATTGTTAGTTACCATCGAGTCAGCTCCAACTCATAGAGACCCTATTATAACAGAATGAAACACAACCCAGTCCTGTGCCATCCTCACAATCTTTTCTATGCCTGAGCCCATCATTGCAGCCACTGTGTCACCCCATCTCTTTAGGGTTTTCCCCTTTTTCCCTGACCCTCCACTTTACCAAGCATGATATTCTTCTCCAGGGACTGGCCCTTTCAGACCACTTGACCAAAGTAGGTGAGACGATGGCTGGCCATTCTTGCTTCCAAGCATCATTCTAACTGCATTTCTTCTAGGACAGATTTGTTCATTTTTCTGGCAGTCTTTGGTAATATTTTAGAAATAAATAACAAGGCCTTTTTTTCTTTTCTTTTTTTTTTAAATTGTGATTTGCGTGAAAATTTACAGAGCAAATACACATTCCATACAGCAGTTCACATACACTTTGTCTCATGACATTGACCACAATTTATCACAATGCAACATCTCCCCTTCTACTTCCTCCCCATAGTTACCTCTTGCCTGTGTCCATACCTCCATGCACTCCTGCCCCCAAGCTGTTTCCCTGTGCATAAGCAACTCTTCTTTCTCCCACGCTTGTTCTCTCCAAGGAGTGTATCTACATCAAGTGCATGTTCAACTCATATGCCTGTCTGTTGTTTGGCTGGAAGCCACAGGCATGGGTTCAATTTCAGACCTGAAGGGCAGCAAAGGGCCATAGTCTCAGTGGTTCCACCAGGGCCTATCGGACCAGTAAACCTGGTCCCCCCCCTTTTTTTTTCCAAATGATTTTGAGTTTTGTTCCACATTATTCTCCCTCTCTATCCAGGATCTCCTACATAGATCTTCTTCCAAGTGGTTGACAGTAGTAGCCGGGCACCATCTACTTTTTCTGGGCTCATAGTCGTATAGGCTGCAGATCGGATGGTGTACCAGTAGCTAGGACTAATTGTTTCCATGAATTTTTGGTTTTCTTCATTCTTCTTGGCTCTGGATGAGGAGAGACCCATTGTTTTATCCAGATGGCAGCTTGCAAGCTTTTAAGATTTCAGTCTCTACTCGCCACAGTAGGAGGTAGAACAATGTTTTGTGTTTTATGTTATGCCAATTGAGCTTGATGTCCTCTATGACTACGGTCCCGAGCCCACAGGTTCAACTACTTGGTCTCTTTGTGTATCTGGCTGTGACCAAGCAGTGACTAAAACCCTGCCCTTGTCAGCTCCACTATACACCTGGGAATTCAGATCATACACATAAAGTTATAGGACCATTGTCTGCCAACCTTATACATGTTGTTGGGTACACTCCCCACTTCATAGACATACCTAATAGTTCAGCCTGTCCATACATCTATCCACCCACATACCCATGTTTGCCTTCACTGACAATGCCTTACTATATGTGCAGAAAGGTTCATCTTTGTTGTCTGTACTTCCCACATACCTCTCTATGTCTTTCTCTTCCTCAATGCCACTATATTGATCACTCACATTTAGTACATTGCCCTTCTCTTTACCCAAATCAAAACTTATCTCTATCTATAATCTTATAGTTCTCCCTCCCCTCCCCTCCCCTCCCACCCCTGGTAACCAACAAAGAAAATGTCCTTAATAGATATAAGGACATATAGATAGAAATAGATAAACATTTCCTTGACTTTTACAATAACGGACTAATACAATATTTGTCCTTTTGTGATTAACTTATTTCACTCAGCATAATGTCTTCCAAGTTCATCCATGTTATGTGGTGTTTTGCAGATTCTACATTATTCTTTAGGGTTGCATAGTATTCCATTGTGTGTATGTACCATTGTTTGGATATTCATTCCTCAGTTGATGGACACCTAGGTTGTTTCCATCTTTTGGCTATTGGAAATAGTGCTGCAATGAACATGGGTGTGCATATGTCTGTTCTTGTCATAGCTCTCACTTCTTTAGGATATATACCTAGTAATAACGTTGGACAATCCTATTTCTGTAGTGATACTGCATCAGAAACTCAAGGAGGGGTTGCAATGAGTCAGGGCCAACTCAACAGCACATAACAGCAACAACAATGGAATAGCTGGGTAAAATGGTATTTCTAGTTCCAACTTTTGAAGGAATCGCCATACTGCTTTCCATAATGG
>NW_006921691.1:5733503-5735889 GCF_000298275.1 Orycteropus afer afer | reverse complement strand
TTGTAAGGTTGGTCTGGTTTTAACAAATTCCCTTAGTTTCTGCTTATCTGGAAATCTCCTAATTTCACCATCATATTTGAGGGACAATTTTGCTGGGTATATAATTCTTGGTTAAATTTTTTTCTCTTTCAGGGTTTTATACATACCATACCATTGTCTTTTCGCTTTCATTGTCTCTGCTGAGAAATCAGAGCTTATTCTTACTGGCTGTCCTTTGTAGGTAACTTTTTTTTCTCTCATGCTACTTTCAAGATTCTATCTTTGTCTTTGGTTTTCGTGAGTTTGATGATGATGTGTCTCAGTGATTTTCTTTTGAGGTCTATCCTGTTTGGGGTTCGTTGGACTTCCTGGATGGATATATTCTCATCTTTCATCATTTCAGGGAAGTTCTCCTCCAGCAAATATTGGACGATCTTCTCAATGGTTTTATTTTTCTCTTCCTGTTTGGAATTCCAATGACACGTAGGTTATTCCTTTTCATGGTATCCCACATGAACCTTAAGCTTTCTTCATTTTGTTTTGAGTTTTTTTCTGATTGCTCCCTTTCTAAAGAAGTATTCAGGTATTTGTCTTCTATCTCATTAATTCTGTCTTCCATTGCATCAATTCTACCTCTTTGCCCTTCCAATGTGTTATCTATTTCTGACAATTTAGTATTAATCTTCTGATTTCTATCGGTAGATTTAGAGTCATTTCTAAATTTTTCATTTATTTTGTCATTTTGTTCTTGTATTTTCTTCCAAAATTCTTCTAAGTGTTTTTCTGTGGGTTTTTTTGTTTTATTTTGTTTTGTTTTGTTTTGTTTTTTTGGTCTGTCTCTCAATCCTTTGAAGATATCTAAATATAATTCTTTTGAATTCCTTACCAGAGAGTTCCAATGCTGCTTCTTATTCAGGGATGTGTTCTGAGTCATTATCCTGTTCCCTTGTTTCCATCACTTTATCTTGCCTCCTTGTGTGGAGTGTGATGGTCTGTTGTTTCAGAGACATTGTGGTATTGTATTAAGATCTGTGTTAACTGTTTGTGAAGAGCTACCAAGGATGAGTCAGGCTCTTCTTGGTGGTTTTTTATCATTGGCCCGTTGGTGAAGAAAGAGTAATCACACAGAAACAGTAACCAAAAAAATAGGAAAGAAGAAAAAACCTGCAATATCTGGGGATAGGGCACTAAGAGAAAAAAGGTAGAGAAGGAGAATATTGAAGAAAATAATGGGAAAAATGAAAATAAAAATAAGAAATGGGGTTATCTATGAGAAAAAAAGGGGGGGGGAGAATAATTTAAAAAAAAAAAAAATTAACCAGGAATAGGGAAAAGAAAAATAAAAAAGGTGTAAATTAGGACCTAGGATGGGAAGAATATTAAAAAGGACAAAAGTATTAATAATAATAGTAGTTTTAAAACACACAAATATAAGCAAACTAAACACCAGAAAAAAGAAAAAGAAAAAAGTTGGCAAAGGACAGGGCAGAGCACCCAGGCTCTGTGCGAGCACACAGACTGGGATGGAGAACCTGCGGTCCCAGAAGGTGGGTATGAGTGGGGGGTGGCCACACCTCCATTCAGCATGAGGTTGTGGAGTATAAGAGTAACAAGAGGAATGTTGTACCTTTTCAGTCGTGCAGGTCTGGAGTGTCCTTGGGGTTACTGTAAAGCAGAACCTCTTCTTAAGCCCCTGGAATCTCAGAGAGCACTGTCTTTTTAAATATCCAAAATGGTCAAGCTGCTTGTAAACATTCAAAATGGAGATGCCCTCCGGACAGGCAAAAGTCCACAGCTCAGTCCATCTTCCTCTTCATTGCTACTTCCCCTTTTATTCCACAGCCATCAGGGCACTCCTTTGTGCAGTTCCTGCATAGAAGGGCTGATTTTTAGGTTAATTCTTAGGTCCTACCTCCACTTCGAGGGAGACAAACTTGTCTGTCAGTTTGTCCTACCATGGTGATGTGTTGATGTGAGTTTTGAGGCTGAGCCACTGGTGTTTCAAACCCAGGGGATGCACATGGTACACAGGTATCAGCCCAGCTTACAGACTGAGACAGACTATGAAGGAGGAAGAGGCTATACACTTCTTAGGAAATTGGCCAGGGAAAACCTTATGAATAGCAAAGAAACACTGTTTGATACATTACCATGCAACTTTATGAATAGTTTGGTTAGGTTAGAAGGCTCTCAAAATAGGACTGGGAAAGAGCTGCATCATCTGAGTATACCCAGCCTTACTCTGATGGATAAGGTAAAGCTTTTGAGACCTCCATTTGCTGATATGGCATCACTCAAATTGAAGAGAAACAGCCGCAGACATCCATTAATCATTGGAACATGGAATGTACAAAGTATCAATCTAGGAAAGTTGGAAGTTATCAAAAATGAAATGGAATGCATAAAG
>NW_006921691.1:5716321-5730878 GCF_000298275.1 Orycteropus afer afer | reverse complement strand
GTCTCACCTATTTTGGTCATGTTGTCAGAAGGGAGCATTCCTTTGAGAAGGGTGTCATGCTTGGTAGGGTGGAGGGTCAATGAAAGAGGGGGAGGCCTTCAACGAGATGGATTAACATGGTGGCTGCAATGATGGGCTCAAGTATAGCAGGGTTTGTGGAACTGGTGCGGGATCAGGCAGTGTTTCGTTCTGCTGTGCATGGGGTCCCTATGGGTCGGAAATGACTCGGCGGCACCTAACAACAACAAAACACCACCACTTGGGAATCTCCAAGTTGTCTGTGGCATCAGGATTGCTCAGCATTGCTGTCAGACTGCAGGTCCATATGTCTCCTTTTTTGGTATTTTCATGCAAATTCTTCTGCTAGTTGAGGTTTAATCCACTTCTATATCCTTCCCTTCATGGCTCAAGAATCCAGGATTATCTTTTGTTTCTGTGTTAATTGATTTCCCTTTTCTTTGTTGAAGAGTGTCTGTGAAGACTTTCTGCCATCTTGGAATCCCCAGGCCTTTCTTTTAAAGTGTCTCTGGGTAGATTAGAACCACCAACCTTTCAGTTAATAGCAGAGTAACTCATAATCCAGGGACCAGTGGCATCTTATGAGTTATAATGGCATAGTCCTTTATATTTTGCTCAAATTGAGGTTTTAGAAACCAAGGTACATAGCAAGTATGACTTAGCCAACTTAATTAAAAGATGACACCTTTCTGCTTACAATTGTGCTTTTAATTATTTATTCATGATGGTATTGGGTTTGTATAGTGATTCAGCCACACTTACCCTCCTCATTCTTTAAGATAAATAGTTTACTTATGTAAGATGGTTGGCTTCGTTTAACAGCATTGTCTGTGGCCATAATGATACTATCTGTGTTAGATTGGGTTCTCTAGAGAAACACAAAAACCAGCAAGTATATATATATATATACATATATATTTATAGAGAAAGAGAGAGAGAAATTTTTCTTAGGGAAATAGCTCACAAGCGTATAGAAGCCGACAAGTCCAAGTCTCTGGAGGAAAATGGGCTGGCGACAGCCTTAGCTTCCATGAGCGCAGGGGGCTGAGAGATTCAAAGCTGGCAGGCAGTGCACTAGTTGTTGGCTCCAACAAAAGGCGAATCCAAGATCTCCAGGCCGAGTGATGGGCTGCTCCCTCACGGAAGTTTGTAGTCCACACACCAGGATTCCAATCCCTCAAAGAATGTGGCTTTTCCCAGGATGTCCCTGGATATCTTGGAAGCAGGCCACACCCCTAGGGAAACTCCCCTTGGGCAGACTGGCCACTCAGAACCCAGTCATCTGATTCCATCATGGGAACAACCACACAGAACTGGGGTCCAGCCAAGTTGACACACAGCTCCAACTATCACACTATCCTAGGCCATGCTTGATCTCATGATCTTGTCTTCTTTAAGGTTATCTCTTAACCAGTCATAAGACATTATCCAACAGAACTAACGGCTACCTTGTGTCTACCAAAGGTTTCTGATTGAAATAGGGAAGTTCCTCTTCTCAATGGCTGAGAATTGAAAATCAATTTCATCATTAATTCTAAAATTTGATTTATTTTCAGGGACAATTTCTTTTTAGCAGTTGTATCAGCAGTTGAAGTATTGACCAGAAATGTCACTTCCTGTGCTTCTCCTAACTTTTGATAAATGGTCTATGGACAAACTAGGGAATCTGGAACAGAGTGTCAGTAAAACAAAGACCTTGCATTTGAGAATTATTCAAACCTTGAATAATCCAGAGTTGATTTTTCACTAGAATGAATTAGAGAAGAAATATGCCATATCTCACCTGAGGAGAATACAATTTTCAGAGGGACTTTCATTCTACCTCTTTTCCTGGGTACAGATGACACACTCAAAGCCCAGAAGGTCCAGGCAAGTAGTAACATCACTGGGTGAAGCAGCTCAAGCAGGTGCTGTGACCAACTGAAGAACTCAAGCCACATCTGAAGAGACACTTGCCATCAGCCTCTGCTTCTGGCTGCCACTTGGGAATCTGGTACACCACAGTCAAATTTTTGAACTTGTCACAAGATCTCAACTTTTGGGTTAAATTATTTATTTTTCAAATGCTGGTAAATAATTAATAATAATAATAATAATAACGTTTTGAATGCTCTCTGACCCCAATAAAACATAAAAACCAAAACCAAACTCACTGCCATCAAGCCGGTCCCGATTCACAGCAACCCTTCCTTGGGTTTCTGAGGCAGTATCTCTACAGAAGTGGATTACCCCATCTTCCTTCTGAGGAGCAGCTAGTGGGTTTGAACCACCAGTCTTTTGATTAACAGTCAAATGCCTCAGGCACTACGCCACCAGAGCTCAGGTGGTACAGTGGTTAAGGCATTTGACTGTTAACCAAAATGTTGGTGGTTCAAACCCACTAGCCACTCAGTGGAAGAAAGACAAGGCATTCTACTTCTATAAGAATTTACAGCCTTGGAAAGCCAGTGGGGGGTTAACATGAGTTAGAATTGACTCGAGGGTAGTGAGTGAATAAAACATAAGCACAGAATAGATTCAACCCATGGGCCATGGGGAGAGAGGTGGTTCAGTGGTAGAATTCTCACCTTCCACACAGGTGACCTGGGTCAGATTCCCACCCATTTTATCACAGATGCAGCCACCACCCATCTGTAATGGAGGCTTGTGTATTGTTATGATACTGCATAGGTTTCCCCAGAACTTCCAAATTAAGACAAAATAGGAAGAAATGTCTGGCCATCTACTTGTGAAAATTAGCCAAATATGAATCACAACAATCTGATCACATTGTGCGTGTGTTCACCACGAGTTGGGGGTTAGGGAGACAGATGACTTAATGGGAGCTAACAACAATATGGGTTCCACCTTAACATGTGCTTTAATTTCTGCTGATACCCATATTTAATATTCTCTGTTTTTCAGAATTGCCATAAAGTTGCTTTTCAGTGTGAGAGAGAAAAAAAAAAAAAAAACCCTATTGTTACCATGGTAGCCTCAGAGTTTTCAATAATGAGCAAAGATGATGTGTATTTAAATACTGTTAGCTAATATTAAAAAATGAGTCAAAAATACCAAATTACTTTTTTTTTTTCCTTAGGAAAAGGAAACTATTCTGCTTTAATTCTATCCAGTGTAGAATCAGTCTCAGAAAACAGTTTTGTTTCAGTAAAATCAGAAACCCTATCTGTAAGCATTTCCCTTTTAATTTTAAACCCCATGTACTTTGAAAGGAAATACAATATATCCATTTCTGGTCCAGTTACATTAAATCATTAAGATGTTGTTTTATATAACTCTTTTGATGTCTACGACGCTTTTTGAAGTCATTCAAAAAGACTTCTAATCCTTTTTCCCCTGTAGTCACATTTTGACCAAAATAAACAAGTTCAAATACCAAAGGACTCTAGGCAGGAACTCAAACCCTGCAGATTCTGTGAGTTCTGCACAGAGAAAATGAATGATGCTCTCCTTAATTATTACTCTTTCAATTTTTCCATCATATGTAGATGATGAGATAAACTCATCAAGCAAAGAATTTCCACTTGACAATTGCAAGACAAAGAATCCATCCATTTTAAATATGACTCTGAGCTGAGGTCAAACCCTTAAAGTACCATGAACTTGATCATGCAGCTCAGAGCTACTGCCTGTTGCATCTGAATGCACACAGAGGGGCAGAAAAAAAGATGTGCCATATGGGAAAGAAATATGTATTTATGAGATGATTCTTTATGCAGAGAGGACATACATTGCTTTACATTCACATTCAAGCAGACAGAATAGATATTCTGTGAGACATGTAGCTATCCCCACATTACCAAGAGCTGTCTCTTAAAATACAATTTTGATTAATATCATTTGTAAATTGAATACCGACTTGGTTCTTTTCTTTCCAACAGGAAACGCAGATCTGTAGGGAAACAGGCAGAGAACATATGTAAACCCTTGGGAACAGAAAATGATGAAATGACCCAAAACATGATTATTCCTTGCTGCTTCCTGAAATCTGTTCTTCAAATCCCTAAACTAACAGGTCTCTGAATTTATGGTTCACCAAAGTGTTCAAGGGTTTTCAGACCACTCGCCCAGCTCCACAGAAAGCCGGAAGGGAGGGATTTCAAAGATGTGCGCAAGTGGGTCAGCCAAGGTTCACTCCTTGAGATCTTCCAGATATTTATTAGGAGTTCATGGGAGGAGATGTTCATTTCTGTAGATATAGAATGGATTTTCCAAAACATAAAGTGCAGGTACTTTTAAGTCTATGGCTAGACTGAGATAAGCTTGTCTGCTGATGAAGGGATTGTTCAAATGTAGCACGTCTAGTTTACCCAGAGGCCACCAAACAAAGCAGGAGAGAAATGGGAGGTGGGCCAGGAAGTTTTGAATCAAAGGGACTTTTCCAAGCCAGAGAAGCAACAATGAGGTGAATCTATGGTCTTCTAAGAGAGGGCTATCCTGACCATTGGGAAGGTGAGCGTGGGCCTCCAAGCACAGAAAAGAGAGTGGTTCATCTTAGCCTAGGAGTTCTCTCTCCATGGAGGGAGAAGTCCACGCTAAGTGATCTGGTGAAATAAGCATGTGCACCTTAAAGCTTGTTTCCCATGGCTTCAACCTGGCCTCCTTTGCTTATAAAGACTGAGCAAATTAAACCAGATGCAAACCAGTTGCTGTCCAGTTGATTCTGACTCATGGGGACCTCTTGTGTGTTAGAGTAGAACTGTGATGGGCTTTTGATGGCTGCTTTTTTGCCTTGAGATTCCTCTGGGTGGATTCAAACCTCCAAACTTTCCATTGTGTTGTTGTTATGTGCTGTCGAGTCAGACCCGACTTATAGTAACCCCTCCTTGGGTTTCCCAGGTGGTATCACTATGGAAGTAGATTGCCCAACCTTCCTTCCGAGGAGTGGCTAGTGGGTTTGAACAGCCAGCCTCTGGTAAGTAGTCAAGTGCCTTAAGCGCTATGCTACCAGGGTTCCTAATCTTGCCATTAGCAATCTTTTAATTAATGAGTTCACCATTTGTACCACCAAGGGATTTTGTAAATTAGCGTATGTTTATTTGCTGTTGTATGTATGAAACACTATGCTCGGCATTGGGGCTGTTAAGAGACAGCTTGACAGGGTTGTTTCCTTATTTCATCTTCCACCATCTGTCTTGGTACATGTGTCTCTCCAAATGTAATAAGGGAAAAGAAAAAAAAAAAAAACGTGTTCTTTTCTGTCCCAAATGCTCTTGTCTGTAGCCTTTCCTCAAGTCAATCAGAGGTATAGATATCCTGGAGGAGAATTAAAGTTGTTATAAAAATTTTAAAAAAAGAGGCTGAAATATTTAATGTTCAACTTTTTAAATTCCAAAATAGGCTCATTTTCCCTCTCATTAAATTGAGGTACAACATGCCTATGGTAAAGGGCAATAATCTCAAGTGCATGACTCAGTGAATTTTGACTAATGTATACATCCATGCAACCACCACGCAGGTCAAGATATAAACATTCCCACAAACTCCTGAAGGCTCCCTTGACCCCTTCCCAGTCAACATCCACCCTCTCCCCAGTGTTAACTTCTATTGTAACTTGTATAGTCATAGACTAGTTTTGCCTTTTCCTAAACTTTATATAAATGCAATCTTGCAGTATAGTTGTACTATGTACTCTTTTTTTTTTTTTTTTTTTCTGGTCTGGCTTCTTTCACTTAATATAATGTCTAAGATTTATCACTGGGCAATCTACTTCCGTGGAGGTACTGCCTTGGAAACCCAAGGAGGGGTCGCTATGAGTCGGATCTGACTCCACTACAGTGAGTTTGGTTTGGTTTAAGATTTATCTATGTCGTTTGGTAGAGCAGTAGTTAATTTTTTTATTATTATTGCTGTGTAGTATATAAAAATATATCACAATGTATTTTCCTTTTACTGTTCAAATCATTCTTTGCTGTGTTGTTATCAAATCATACTGCTACCTTAAATTATTTCCAGTTTCTGACTATTAGGAATAAGGCTTCTGTGGACATTCTTGTGAACATTTTGGTGGATGTAAACACTTATTTCTTTGGGGCATATGTCGAGGAAAACAATATAAGTTTAGCTTAAGTAGATAATGGCAAGCAGTTTTCCAAAGTGATTTACCATTATATCCTCCTATCAGCAGTGTATGAGAGTTCTAATTGCTCATATCCTTGTCAACACCTGGTTTTGACTATCTTTTAAAAATTTATAGCCATTCTGGTAGATATCTAATGGCATTTCTTCAGGATTTCAATTTACATGACCCTAATGGCTAATGATGTTGAGCACTTTTCCCTATGGCTATTGACCATTTAGATATTCTAGTTTACAAATTGCCTGTTTAATTCTCTCCTTATATATTGTTATATTTGGTTATTTTTCTTTGCCTTATTGTCCCATAGGAGTTCTTTCTATATTATGGATATCAGTCCTTTGTCAGACATTTATATTCCAAATATCTAATTCCAGTCTGTGGCTTGCTTTTTGATTTTCTTGTTGATGCTTTTTGATGAACAGTAGTTCTTAATTTTAATGAAGTACAATTCATTAGCTTTTTCTTCTATGATTAACACATTTTCTGTTCTGTTTAAGAAAATTGCTACCTGTCCCAAGGACATAAAGGTACGTTCATATTTTTCTTTTAGAAGAGTTATTAATGTACTTTTTCATTTAAAGCTATTATTCATCTTGAATAGATATTTAGGTATAGTGTGAAATAGGGTCAAGGTTAATTTTTTCATACAGATAACAAATTGCTCCAACTGAATTTATGTATTAAAAAAAAGAAGACCATCATCTCCTCATTGAACTGTGCCTCTGTCATAAATCATGTGTGTGTGTGTGTGTGTGTATTTCTGGAAATATTTCTAGAGATAAATATTTGATGTAAAATTTTTGACATTCAAGAAAAGAACTCTTGCAGTGCGTATTAGAAACAATTATTTTGAAAGCTAGCATTTTGTATTTGTTAGAGTCAGGTTTTGTCAAGAGAGGAAAAGCCCTTCAGAACTGAAAGGAAATTGGGTATAGTGTTAGCTTGGAACTGGGCGGAAGATACAGGGAGACATTGGTCTTCCTACCCTTAGCTTGGGGGCAGGACAGGGGAGGAGAGTTGAATGGGGCATATTCTCCTGAAGACTGGGCTGGTAGCCCTCAAGTACCATGTGGAAAGGAAAGAATCAACATAAAAAGAAGATCACTATGAACTGCATAGGAATCAGGGCCTCACTTCTAGGTCACCATTCAAGGGAATACTACCTACCATCATGCTGAGGAACCACAGGAGCAGTGCAGTGTGGAAGTGTTTCCCTAACTGCTACTTATAAATCTTGCTATTTATAAATCATCCATGTATTTTTCATCCAACAAAAGTGACACCTTCCCAAGGCCCAAGATCTTCTGAGACCCAGATGGATGACCTCCCTTACATGAGCCCAGGACTTTTAAAAAACCACATTAAAATAGCTTCTGTGAGAACTTTAATGCCAATAAATAAGATGACAACAAAGCCCCTTTATTTGTGTGGGACTAAACAAAGGTGACACTGACTTCCACTAAATAATATGTAGCCTCCTGAAATTGGGGAAGAGAATCGCCCCTATGTTTAGGCACTTAAGATATTATTGAGAGGAGTGCTACATAGTATATCGTGTTTATTAATACCTAGCAATACCCACTCACTTCTAAGCTATTCCCTGTGTCACAGAGCTTGAAGTCTACCAAATACATTCCCATACTCCTTTGTCGACAGAGTTCAGATTCACATTCAGCCATTGAAAGGCAATAATGTGAGATTTAGAAGGCAGACAAGAATAAGTAATAATTATTCCCTCTCTGGCAATGGCAGATACACTTATGGAAAGATGTGAAATTTGCAGTGGCTTTCAGGTGAGTTCTTATGGCTTACCTGTTTCATAGATTTTGAAGGAACTTTCTGATTTCCCGAAATGTAGCAGAGATTCTCTGTGGCATTCACTCCCCTATCCCTTCTAGTTTTATAGGCATAAGATTTCCTGCATAAAGAACACTGAAGGTACAGTGGTTAAAGCATTTGGCTGCTAACCAAAAGGTTGGCAGTTCAAACCTACCAGCTGCTCCGTGGGAGAAAGATGAGGCAGTCTGCTTCCATAAAGATTTACAGCCTTGGAAACCCTATAGGGCAGTTCTGCTCTGTCTGATAGGGTAGTGGGTTTGATTCCCAGTAAATCCTTTCCTGCTAAAATACCTAGTGTGGTTTTCTAATTTTTTAATCAAACCCTGACTGATGTAGGAGGACATTTTCCAAAAAGGTTTCTTTGAAAAGCAAGCTGACCCAGTCCATTACTCTACTTATAACAATTAAATTTTATACATAAGAGGAGTGCAGCTCTTGGGTAAATGTCTGCAAATCAATTTGCCTACATTGAGTCATGTTGTTAGTGGTCATTTTTCCACTACATCCAATTTCATTTTACCTATTCCAGTACTAAGACAACACTCAACAAATATTGATTTAACAGATCAATACAAATTTAGACAGCTTGATATAGTAGAAAGAGTAAGGAATTTGGAAACTAATGACCTTGAATTTAATTTTTAACTCTGCTACTTACAATCTCTGTGATCTTAGACAAGTCATTAAAACTTTCTGAGTTCCCTGTACACATTAGTTATAACGAAAACTTCTGCTTTGTTTTTCTCACAAAATTTAGTGAAATGGTGAAAATAAAAGTGCTTTAAAATTGTAAAGTGTTAAACAATGTTAACTATTATTGCTCATAAACACCTATCCTAGAAATGGTAGAATTTCAACTATGACAAGGCCGACTGTTTTGGAAGGAATATCTTCTCAGAACAAAATGTAATATGTATCACTTATTCTAGATCAGAAGGAGCCCTGGTGGTGCAGTGGCTAAAGGACTCAGCCTCTAACCAAAAGTTTAGCCCATAAGCTGCTCCATGGGAGAAAGATGTGACAGTCAGCTTCCATAAAATTACAGCCTTGGGTAGCCTACTGAGCAGTTCAACTCTCTTCTATAGGGTCACTATAAGTCGGAATTGACTCAATGGTAGTATAAGTCAAGCACTATTCTAAGTTCTTTGCATATATTAATTCATTTAATTTTTTTCATAGTTCTAAGAGATAAGTATTATTATTGTCCTCTCTTATTAGAGAAGGGAACTGAGGCACAAAGAAGATAAGTAATTTGCTGATCATCGCACAGTTTGTAAAATGATGGAGACCAAACTCAGATCCAGGTAGCCAGGCTACAGAGACTGTGCTGTCAGCCACTAAGAAGAGGAAGAACACATGCAGCATCTGAGAAATTAAGGAGTTAGAAAAATTAAAAAAGAAAAAGTTGGAATAGTTTAGATCCCCACAGCTCTCAACATATTTTGTTAAATAAGAAAACAAGGAGCCAGTCACTGTCAGCTGTCAGTCCATATTCCCACTCTTGACATTGGCATGGAAAAAGACTATGGAGAATGGGCTATGAGTAGCAGCAGCTGCAGCCCCCAACGTGGCAATAAACGGGTGAGTGAAGCCAAAGCATGACCTGGACAGGACAAGGAAGCACAGAATGTGCTCAAGTCCAGCCAAGGCAGGCTATGAGCATAAGCCAAGGAGGACATGAGACAGCTGTGCCTGGTGACATCCTCAGCATTCTCAGTACCCATCTGCATATGGCAATGCTGGCATGGAACTCTGTATCACATCCCGTAGAAGTAACACACCCAGCAGCACAATCCCCTGGGATGTCGAGAATGTTAGAGCAATGGCTTCAGATGACTGACCTCAGTTTGAAACAGCATCTGGTGGTAGAATCCTCTCCCACTCATTTTCTCAGCCAGCAGAGATGGTAGCTTCCATTCTTTCTTGCAGCCACCATTTTCCTCGCTTATTGTTCAGCTTTGTGACTTCCTCAGAAGACTAATAAGAGAAATAGAAATACTTCCATCTCAGTGCTAGGGAGCACATAACCTATTTATTTATTTATTTAAAATCTCTCAGTCATTTGAAATATTTTTTACCAAGTTTCTTATGTTGTTGCTGTTGTTATTTGCCATCGAGTCAGCCCCAACTTGGGTTTCTGAGGCAGTATCACTACGGAAGTAGGAATGCCCAACCTTCCTTCCAAGGAGTGGCTGGTGGGTTTGTAGAAGGTGAAATTACAAAATAGAATGATTAACTGAAACGGCCAAGTCTGGAGACAGATGTGGTTTTGGGAAAAGAAAATGAGTGAGTTTGGTTTTAAGCATTGCACATTAGATGAGGGGGGAAAGGACTGTTAGATGTGGCTCTGGAGAGTTGCATATCCAACATTAAAGTTCAGCAGAGATCAAGACTGGCGATATGAATTTGGGCGCCACTTTTGTAGAGATAATAGTTAAAACCACAGGAAAAGAAAATCTCCAAGGCAACATTTGGAGCTAGCAAACCCAAAGAACCAAAGACAAATTCTAGCTAACTTTTCCTAGCTCTCTAATCCTTCTAAGGAGGGGTTACGGAAGTGAGGATGGAAAGGCTCTCAAAGTCTTTAACTTCTAATGTCCTAGTCTCCTACTAATTATGTATCCATAGTTTTCTTGGAATGTTGTCTAAATAAAGGTTTAGGAAATTGAAGTAAATTTGGAATTAGAAGGCTTTTAAAAACACATAGAGATGAGATTTTTTAACATATTGTATAATTTATTCTTTGACCTTTGAAATGATTTGCACTAAGCAGTATGCTCACATGATGCTCACATGAAAATGAGTCATTTTTCATTATTTTCAATTTATATAATTATCTCCACTTTCTCTTTTTCACTTTCTTAAAACCGCATACAACTACTATCCCCATTCATTGGTGGGGGGCCAAATTGGCAAGCATAGCTGATCTAAAGTATTAGAAACAGGTAAAAATCTCAGTCCGTAAATTCAAATATAAATGAAATGTAACATTTTGTAAAAATGTAAAGTTTTTTCCTAAAATGTGAAATTTCTATTTCAAGCCTCTATCACTGGCAGCTAGACTAAACCTTAATCAGTTCAGGGTGCTCCCCATATCCTTGCCCATGGGTCATTTCTAAGTCTGGAAAGGGTGAGAACATACAGGTTTCTTAGAGCTCAGACATTAGAATTTGCGCATTTACTGAGATGTAATTTGTCCCGTAATGACTTTGGTTGCTGAAATCAGTAAGATGCTGCCATATCATGTCTGAACTCCCAACCTTAGAGCTCTTTAGGTCTTGCTCCCTTCTGATTTCTACATGTACTAGTGGTTATTACTCAGGGACCACTAAAAATTTAGTGGGATTGTGCTCAGCCCAAGGAGTCCTTAGGTGGTAGAAACTATTTATGCTGTCAAATGCTAACCAAAGGCTTGGAGATTTGTGTCCATCCAGAGTATCACAGAAGAAAGACCTGGCAATCCACTTTTAAAAAGTTAGCCACTGAAAACCTGATGTAGCATGTTCTATTCTGACACACATGGAGTTACTATGGGTCAGAATCAGTTCAACATCAACTGGTGCTCAGCCTGCAGGGAAGTTATAATGTCTCCCAACTTGCCAATCGTATAGGAACTCTGCAAGGGAATCTCAGGCCCCCTTCAACACAGCATGAAGTCATCTCTTTGGTGTTCTGACCATGTTTGGAATTGGAGAACTAAGGGCTTGCTGACTCTGTGGATTATCAGGGAATGGATATGCAGAATTCCTTGTTCTTAGAGACAGTGAAGCTAATTGGATTTCTATAATCCCCACTGAGAACTCAGTTCCAGGGTGAGGGTTATGGCAGAGGACCCATTCTCAGGAATGCACCAATATTCTTCCTCTTTCCTTACCTATAAAAGCTTTATCAGAAGAAGGGTTGGAAAAGAAAGGTAGATGTGAAACATACAAACAAAGATTCTGCATCTACTCACTTATCTCTCTAAACTGATTGTCATAATTTTGGCTTCAACTTTTGAAATTGAAATTAAGATTTTGACTGTTTTGTTTGTGGGTTTGTCTGTGTCTGACCACTACTACCTGTCAGTTTGTTGTACTGTGGTGGCTTGCATGTTGCTGTGATATTGGAAGCGATGCCACTGATATTTCAAACACCAGTAGGATTACCCAGAGTGGATAGATTTCAGCACAGGTTTCAGACTAGGAAGAAGGAAAAGTGGTCCACTTCTTAAAAATTTTGCCACTGAAAATTTTTGAATAGCAATAAAATGTTGTCTGATATAGTACCAGATGAAACCCTCAGGTTGGAAAGTATGCAAAATATGACTGGGAAAGAGCTATCTCCTGAAAGAAGAGGTGATCTTAATGAACTGAATGGAACCTTCATTTGCTGATGTGACAGAGCTCAAAATGATAAGAAACAGCTGCAAACATCCATTAACAATCACAATGTGGAACATATGAAGTATGAATCTAGGAAAATTGGAAGTTGTCAAAACTGAAATGGAACACATAAAGATTGATATTCAGCTCAGTAGTGAGCTGAAATAGACTAGTGTCAGCCATTTTGAATCAGACAATCATATAGTCTACTATGCTGTGAATGACAAATTGAAGAGGAATGGTGTCACATTCATTGACAAAAAGAACATTTCAAGATCTATCCTGAAGTATAATGCTATCAATGATAAGATGATATCCTTGAACTTACAAGTAGACTAGTTAATACTACTATTGTTCAAATTTACACACCAACCATTAGAGCCAAAGATGAAGAAATCGAAGATTTGTACCACCTTCTTCAGTCTGAAAATGACCAAACATGCAATGAAGATGCATTGATAATTAATGGTGATTGGAATGTAAAAGTTGAAAAGGAAGCAGAATTGGCCAATAGAAAATATGGCCTTAGTGATAGAAATGACTCTGGAGATAACATATAGAATTGAACGTACAGAATTGTACACAACCAACAACTTATTCATTGCAAATACCTTTTTTTCAACAACATAAATGGTGACTATATACATGGACCTCACCAGATGGAATACACAGGAACAAAAGAGACTATATCTGTAGAAAGAGATAATGGAGAAGTTCAGTATCATCAGTCAGAACAAGGTGCTTATTGTGGAAGAGATCATCAATTGCACATATGCAAGTTGAAGTTGAAGTTGAAGACAATTAAAATAAGTCCACAAGAGCCAAAATATGTCCTTGTGTATATCCCACCTGAATTTAGAAACCATCTGAAAAATAGATTTGATGCATTGAACAGTAGTGACTGAAGACCAGACAAGCATTGGAATGGCATCTAGAACACCATATATGAAGAAAGAAAATGGTCATTAAAATGACAGGAAAGGAAGAAAAGACAAAATGGATGTCAGAAGAAACTGAAACTTGCTCTTGAAGAGTAGCTTGGAAAGTACTCTTGGAGAGTATCTAAAGCAAATGGAAGAAATGAAGTAAAAGAGCTGAACAAAGCTTTCAAAGGGCAACTTGAGAAGATAAAGTAAAATATTATAATGAAATGTACAAAGACTTGGAGTTAGAAAATCAAGAGAGCAGAACACGTGCAGCATTCCTCAAGCTGAAAGAATTTAAGAAAAATTCAAGCCTTGAGTTGCAATATTGGAGAATTCTGTGGACAAAATATTGAACAATGCAGGAATCACTAAAAGAAGATAGAAGGAATACAGATTCACTGTACCAAAAAGAATTGGTTGATTTTCAACCATTTCAGTAGATGATCAATATTTTATTCAGTATATGATGAAGAATCAATGGTACTGGAGGAAGAAATCCAAGATTCACCACAGGCTCTGGTGGAAAACAAAGCTCCAGGAATTGATGGAATCCCATCGAGATGTTTCAGATGATACAACCTTGCTTGCTGAAAATGAAGAAGACTTGAAGCACTTAAGGATGAAGATGAAAAACTACAGCCTTCATATAGATTATACCTCAAGATAAAGAGAACAAAAATCCTCAGAAGTGGAACAATAAGCAACATCATGAGAAGTAGAGAAAAGATTCAAATTGTCAAGGATGTCATTTTACTTGGATCCACCATCAACACTCATGGAAACAGCCATTAAGAAATCAAACAATGTACTGCATCGGCAAATCTGCTGCAAAAGACCTCTTCAGAGTTTAAAGAGCAAAGACATGTCACCTTGAAGACTAAGGTGCAATTAACCCAAGCCATGGTATTTACAATAGCCTCATACATACATGAGAACTGGACTATGACTAAGGAAGACTGTAGAAGAATTGACACAATTTATTTGTGATGTGGGTGAAAAATATTGACTATACCAGGGACAGCCGAAAGAATGAATAACGCTGTCTTGGAAAAAGTAAAGCCCTAACCCAAGGACAGCTGGCTATGAGTTGGGTCCGACTCGATGGCGTATAACAACAACAACAATGCTCTTTAGAAGCAAGAATGGCCAGAGTTTGTCTCTTGTACTTTGGTAATGTAATTATCAGGAGTGACCAGTCCTTGGAGAGGGATATCAAGCTTGGTAAAGCAGAGAGTCAGCAAAAAAGGAGAAGATCCTCAACCAAATGGACTGACACAGTGGTTGCAACAACACACTCAAGCACAACAGCGATTGTGAGGATGGCGCAGGAC
>NW_006921691.1:5697074-5705511 GCF_000298275.1 Orycteropus afer afer | reverse complement strand
ATCTTCTGTGTCTGTATTTATTGGTTTCCCTTTTCTTTGTTGAAGAGGGTCTGTGCAATCCTTCTGCCTAGTCCGCCATCTTGCCCTCGAAGCGTGCAATTGGAATACTCTTGCTGATGGAAAAGTAAAAGTGTACACTTACTCTGGAAAGCCAGCTGGGCACTTTATTATAAAGTTAAACATTTATTTGCTATATGACTCAGAAATTCCACTCTTAGATATTTACATTAGAGAAATGAAAACTTAGGTTCACACAAAGAACCTTTACAGGAACGCTTATAGGAACTATATTTCTAAATTCCCCAAACTGAGACAATCTTAATGTCCTTTAACAAGTGAATGGGTAAACAAATTGTGATATACCATACAATAATACATGATTCAACAACAAAAAGGGATGAACTATTGATACATACAAGGCGTTGCACAATTTCTATGATTACATTTATATGAAATTTTCCTTTGTCTTTTTTCAAAAAGACAAAAATGTTGTGACTAAGAAAGATCAGTGGGTAACAGAAATTAGGGGATAACACAAAGTAGTATTTTGGAATGATAGAATTATTCTGTATTTTGATTGGGTGATAGTCACAAGAATATATACATATGCTAAAATTTATAGAACTGCTCTGGTAGCATAGTGCCTAAGGCACTTGACTGCTCACCAGAAGGCTGGCGGTTCAAACCCACCAGCCACTCCTCGGAAGGAAGGTTGGGCAATCCTACTTCCGTAGTGATACTGCCTCGGAAACCCAAGGAGGGGTCGCTATGAGTCGGGGGCTGACTCGACAGCACATAACAACAACAACAACAATTCTTGACAACAACAAAATAAATTTTAAAACGTAAGTGGGAAATATACAACGTAATTTTTCAAAATATTGTTCCAGCACATTTTGATCTTCTTTATGAGTGCTCCTAGGGTAGAAGTTTAGAAGCAAATGAACTTCTGAAGTGCAAAAACTAACTATATTACTTGAAGAAAATATAAAATGAATTCATATATAGCGGGAATCTTGTTGGGCTAAATATGAGGTTACTAAATAAGTATTTGATTTTGATGTGCTACTGCTGTTATTGTTGTTAGTTGCGATTGAGTCAATTCCAACTCATGGAGATCCCATGTGTGCAGGGTAGAACTGCTCCATAGGGTTTTCAAGGCTGTCAGCAGCAGTTGTTAGTTTCCCGTAGTGTTTCCCGTAGTGTTTCTGGGTGACCTCAACCAGATGTGCTGGATACCCTTTTATTTCCCACATCCTCCCTCTATCCTAAAGCTGTTTGCAACAACTTTTCTCAAGTAGCAACTCATTCCCATATTCACCACAATATTTAGAGGCTTGGGGTGGTGGGGGTAATATGTGGGGAAGAAAGAGCGGAGTCCTCAAAGGAGATTTACTATATAGAAGTAAAAAAAAAAAAAAAAAGAAAAGAAAAGAAAAATGGGGCCTAGCCCTCCAGACCCTGCTATGAGTCTGCCTGTGCTTTGGAGAGAAGTACATGTTTCTGGAGCATGCAGCATGGTATCTGGTTTTGGAATGCTCCTCATCCCTGCTGCCTTGGTGGCATTTGTCAACTCCTTGTAGATTAGGAGCTGGTGTGCAAACTGACAGGTGTTGCAATAAACCTTGTAATAATCACAGGCCCAGGGAACCATGCTGTGGGAACCCCCAATCTGAAGGTGACATAGAGGGAGTGAATGTTTTCCTTTCTAATTTACAAGAAACTGTGAAGCTTTCACAGTTCTGTGGTGACTGATAGCACTGGTGTTCAGGGTGAATTAGCAGAACCTTGGTAGGGCAGAGGCCTCTTGGAAGTGGTCCAGGTCAAAGCAGGAATGTGTTCTGCAGGAGACAGCAGCTGCAAACAGCCAAGGCTGAAGCAGGGTGCTTGAGGTCAGGACAGCAGTGGGGCAGTGGATAGCAGAGTCTCTTGGAATTTGAATGTGGATAGCAGTGACAGTGAGAAATAATGTCTTTGCTTGATCACGGAGGGATATAAGTCACTTTTTGGGAAGAGCCATATATATGTGGGAGGCTCTTGCAAAGTACTATATGAACATTTAGGAGCTGGGGGTTTGCAAAACATGGTCAATAATAGTCACATAATTTCATTCAAATCTGTAGATTGGTAATGTTGAGGATACTTGAAAATATAAATAAAAAGCATGGATCACAGAACAGTTGAAATGCAACTATTTTCTTATTTTCATCTAAGTATACATACATATATATATATATATATATATACACACACACACACACATACAGGAGTTCTGGTAGCATAGTGCCCAAGGCACTTGACTGCTAACCAGAAGGCTGGTGGTTCAAACTCACCAGCCACTCCTTGGAAGGAAGATGGGGCAATCTATTTCTGTAGTGATACTGACTCAGAAACCCAAGGAGGGGTCGCTATGAGTCAGGTCCAACTTGATGGCACGTAACAACAAGCAACAACATATATATGTACACTCTGGTGCCACAATGCCTAATGCATTTCACTGCTAACCAGAAGGTTGGAGGTTTAAACCAGCAGCCACTGCATGGTAAAAAGATGGGTCAATCTTCTTCTATAAAGATTTACCACCTCAGAAACCCAAATTGGGGTCTCTATGAGTCAGAATCAACTCGATGGATGTGAGTTTGGTTTTGAGATGACTTGAAGCAGTTACTAATGAAGATTAAAGACACCAGTCTACAGTATGGATTACATCTCAACATAAAGAAAATGAAAATCCTCACAACTGGGCCAATAAGCAGCATTACGATAAATGAAATAAATTGAAGTTGTCAAAGATTTCATATTACTTGGTTCCACAATCAACACAAATGGAAGCAGCAGTCAAGACATCAGACGACATATTGCACTGGGCCAAATCTGCTGCAAAAGACCTCTTTAAAGTGCTGAAGAGCAAAGATGTCTCTTTGAAGACTAAGGTGTGCCTAACCCAAGCCAAGGTATTTTCAATCCCCTCGTATGCATGTGAGAGGTGGGCAATGAATAAAGAAGATCGAAGAAGAGTTGATGCTTTTGAGTTGTGGTGTTGGTGAAGAATACTGAAAGTATCACGGACTCCCTAACAAATCTGTCCTGGAAGAAATGCAGCCAGAATGCTACTTGGAAGCAAGAATGACCAGACTTCAATTCTTCATTTGACCTACTTTGGCCATGTTGTCAGAAGGGACCAATCCCTGGAAAAGGATATCATGCTTCATAAAGTGGAGGGTCAATGCAAAAAGGGTCATCTCAACAAGATGGAATGATACAGTGGCTGCAATGATGGGCTCAGGCATAGCAAGGATTGTGAGGCTGGCACAGGACTGGGCAGTGTTTCGTTCTGTTGTACATAGGGTCGCTATGAGTCAGAGCCTACTCAATGGCACCTAACAACAACAACAAAATACATATGTGTGTGTATGTGTGTGTGTATACACATACATGCTAAAAGATATAGGTAAACAAAGAATGGCCCAGTAGAAGAGGATGAGTTTGCAATTAACTTTTAATTACTTACATATTAACGGATACTGCTAAGATGCTTGAGCATAGTTTGTCCTCAAGCATTTTAACATTTAAACCCATACCTTACCTCCCTTTAATCTTATTTACACTCTTAACTTGCTTAGCAAATATTGTCTAATTTAGCTTTTCTGGGTGCCCCTGACTAAAACAACTGTGGGGATTCAGGGATTTAAGGTATGCTCCAGAGTAAATATCAGACACCTGGAGAATGGAAGAAGGAGACCATGTGGCACCATGGGGGTCTCAGTCTCTTAGAAGAGAGAGGATGTCCATTTAACACCAACTGGGAAGGCACATGGTTAAATGAGAACACAGGCCTTACTGGGGAGGAATCATGATCAGTAAACAGCCTAACCTATTGAACATCAGAATTACTGTGGAGCATTAATATGTATGGTCCTTTGTCAGGAACACTGTGACATTTATTTGCCATTATCAATGTTACAATGCTGACATCAGGAGAGGGTTGCACTGCAAGGCTTGGGCCATTCTATGCCTACTCAAAAAATCAAACCAAACTCACTGCCATCAAGTTGATTCCAACTCATAGAGACCCCCACTGGATTTCCAACATTGTAAACCTTTATGGAAACAGACTGCCTCATCTTTCTTCTGTGAAGCAACTAGTGTGTTTGAACCACTTTCCTTTTGGTTAACGACAAAATGCCTTAACCCTATACCACCAGAGCTCCTTTCTATTTCCACTAGATAATTTAAATGCTATGGGAGCTCTGGTGGCGTAGTGCCTAAGGCATCTGACTGCTAATCAGAAGCCTGGTGGTTCAAACCCACTAGCCACTCCTAGGAAGGAAGATTAGGCAATCTACTTCCATAGGGATACCATCTTAGAATCCCAAGGAGGGGTCGCCAAGAGTCGGATCTGACTCAAAGGGAGTGAGTTTGGTTTTTTTTTTAGAAGAAGGTTAGGTTCACTTTTTACATCTCCTATTTCATGAGAATTTTTAGATGCATGTTACTTTGTAATGTTGCTGTTGTTAGGTGCCATTGAGTCATCTCTGACTCATAGCGACGCTATGTATAGCAGAACAAAACACCACCCAGTCCCAAGCCAGATCCATGATTCTTGCTATACTTGAGCCTGTCACCGCTGCCACATCTCAATACATCTTGTTGAGGGGCTTCCCCGCTTTCATTGGCCCTCCACCTTACCAAGCATGACATCCTTCTCCAGGGAATGGTCCCTTCTGACAACATGACCACAGTATATGAGATGAAATCTGGCCATTCTCGCCTCCAAGGAGCATTCTGGCTGCACTTCCTCCAGGACAGACCTGTTCTTCTAGCAGTCCATGGTACCTTCAGTATTCTTTGCCAACACCACAGCTCAAAAGCATCAACTCTTCTCCAGTCATCCTTATTCATTGTCCAGCTCTCACATTCATATGAGGCGATTGAAGAGACCATGGCTTGTGTCAGGCGCACTTTAGTCCTCCATGAGACATCTTTGCTCTTCAGCACTTGAAAAAGGTCCTTTGCAGCTGATTTGCCCAGTGCTATACGTCGTCTGATGTCCTAACTAATGCTTCCATTGGCATTGATTATAGAACCAAGCAATGTGAAGTCTTTGACAATTTCAATCTTTTCTCCATTCATTGTAATGCTGCTTATAGGCCCAGTTGTGAGGATTTTTGTTTTCTATATATTGAGGTGCAATCCATACTGCAGACTGTATTCTTCAGTCTTCATCAGTACGTACTTCATCAGTACGTTGTGTTGTCAGCATATCACAGGTTGTTAATGATTCTTCCTCCAATCCTGATGCCATGTTCTTCTTCATATAGTCCAGCCTTTCGGATTATTTGCTCCGCATACAGATTGAATACGTATGGTAAAAGGATACAACCCTGATGCACTCTGTTCTTGATTTTAAACCATGCAGTGTTCCCTTTTTCTGTTTGAACAACAGCCTCCTGGTCTAGGTACAGGTTCCTTATGAGTATAATTAAGTGTTCTGGAATTCCCATTCTTCTCAATGTTATCCATAATTTGTTATGATCCATACAATCAAATGCTTTTGCAAAGTCAATAAAACACAACTAAACATCTTTCTGGTATTCTTTGCTTTGAGCCAAGGCCCATCTGAGATCAGCAATGATATCCCTCATTTCATGTCCTCTTCTGAATCCAGCTTGTATTTCTGGAAGTTCTCTGTCAATATACTCCTGCAACCATTTTTGAATTATGTTCAGTAAGATTTTACTTGCATGCAATATTAATGACATTGTTTAATAATTTCTACCTTCTGTGGGATCACCTTTCTTTGGAATGGTTACAAATATGGATCTCTTACAGTCAGTTGGCCGGGTAGCTGTCTTCCATATCTCTTGGCATAACTGAGTAAGTGCCTCCAGCAGAGCATCCGTTTGTTGAAGCATCTCAATGGGTATTCCATCAATTCCTGGAGCCTTGTTCTTCACCAATTCTTTCAGTGCAGCTTTGATGACTTCCTTCAGTACCATTGGTTCTTGACCATATGCCACCTCCTGAAATGGATGAAAATCGACTAGTTCTTTTTGGTACAGTGATTCTACATATTCCTTCCATCTTCTTTCAAACCAAACTCACTGCTATCAAGTCTATTACTTTGTAATAGTTCTGTTTATTAAAAGAGGAAGTCTGTCTCACTGTTAAATGAGAAGGGATATGTTTGTCTTGGGTGTCACCATTGTCAGTCATCTCCATTACAGGTACCAGAGGCTGGTCACCTTGCTAAACAATAAGCCATTCTGAAGTTGTCTATAAAGCATGCTTTAAATTTCTCTGAGACCTTCTTTGGAAACAAGGATTCTCCAGATCTACTTTGACCTTTGAAGTGATTTAAAAAAAAAAAGTGTTTCACCAGCAGAAGACTAAGCAATTTTACCTAGTGCTGTCTTGAATAGAAATGCAGTCTAAGATAATTTATTGAAAAATCCCTTCTAGCTGATACCTGTTTCACAGAATACTATATCTTTTCATGAAAAGAATCTATTAGTTAATGAGAGGTCTGGCAAAGAGAAGGGAGGGTCTGCTGATCTTTGGCCAAGGGTTCCTTTAAAACAGCATTCTGCCTTTGCTTCAGTAAGTCTGGAATGACTCACTGCCTGAAGATAGGAAAGGGTTGTTAATGAATAAACAAAGGGGGATGTTGTGCTTTACATTTAATCCTGTGGAAGTACTTCTTGTGGCTGTTCAGTGCTTTTGAGTTGACTTTGACTCATAGTGACCATATGTACAACAGAATGAAACTACCCAATCCTTCACCATCCTCACAAAGCATTGCTATGATTAAGCCCATCGTTGCAGCCATTGTATCAATCCAAATCATTGAGGGTCTTCCTCTTTTTTGCTGACCCTCTACTTTACCCAGCATGATATTCTTCTCCAGGGACTGGGTCCTCCTGATAACATGTTCAAAATAAGTGAGACAAAGTCAGGCCATTCTCACCTTCTAAAGAGCTTTCTATCTGTGCTTCTTCCAAGACAGATTTGTTCATTCTTCTGGCAGGCCATGGTATGTACAGTATTCTTCTCCAGCATCATAATTCAAAATCATCAATTTTTCTTTGGTCTTGCTTCTTCATTGTCCAGTTTTTGCATGCATATGAGGCAGTTGAAAATATTATTCCTTGGGTTAGGCACATCTTAGGCCTCAAAGTGACATCATTTCTTTTTAAGATTTTAAGGAGGTCTTTTGCAGCAGATTTGTCCAATGCAATACACATCATTTAATTTCCTGACTGCTACTTCCATGGGCATTGATTGTGCATACAAGTAAAATGAAATCCTTGGAAACTTCAATCTCTTCTGTGTTTATCATAATATAGCTTATTGGTCCAGTTGCAAGGATTTTTGTTTTCTTTATGTTGAGGTGTAATCCATACTGAAGGTTGTAGTCTTTGATATCCATAAGTAAGTGCAAGCAAGCAAGGTTGTGTCATTTGCATATTGCAAGATTATTTGGTCAACATACAAATTGAATAAGTACAGTGAAAGGATACAACCCTGACACACTCCCTTCTTGATTTTAAACCATGCAATGTTCCCTTGTTCTGCTTGAACAACAGCCTCCTAGTCAAGGTACAGGTTCCTCATGAGTACAATCAAATGTTCTGGAATTCCCATTCTCAACGTTATCCATAATTTGTTATGATCCACACTGTCTGTCTTAGTCTGAGAGCTCCACTGAAACCTGTCCACCATAGGTGACCCTGCTGGTATTTAAAATACCAGTGACATAGCTTCCAACATCATAGCAACTTGCAAGCCACCACAGTACAACAAACTGACAGATGAGTGGTGGGTAGAAGTTAAATATTATGTTGGGTGCATGATCTCTACACTTAAATTAGTTACCTAATAGCCTCATTTTACTGAGTAGAAAACCAAGACTTAGTAGTTAAGCAACCTGCCCAAAGTCACACAACCAGGAAGATGTTTAACTTGGAGTCATTTTTGCCTTCCATGTGGGGCACCTTGTTCAATTTCTGGCCAATGCACCTCATGTACAGCCACTACTCCTCTGTCATTGGAGGCTTCCATGTTGCTATGATGCTGAAAATATTTCAGCAGAGCTTTTAGACTAAGACAGATTAGGAAAAAAGGTCTGGTGATCTACTTCCAAAAATCAGCCTATGAAAACCCTATGTATTTCAATTATCTAATCTATAATATATTGTGGGTATGGCAGAGGACTGAGCAGCTTTTTGTTCAGTTGGGCATGGGGCTGCCATGAGGCAGGACAACTCAAGGACTGCTAACAACAACATAAAACCTAGAAGGCTTATGCAACTCCTGAGGACACACACTACCTCAGTCCTTATCCCTTCTCCACCCTACTCCATGTGAGTCAGCTTGTCAAATCTTTTCTTCCCATTAGAGTTACTTTGTTTTGAGCCACGTCTTTGATTCAAACACC
>NW_006921691.1:5690770-5696710 GCF_000298275.1 Orycteropus afer afer | reverse complement strand
TTAGAATTGTATGACTCACTGTGGTTTAGCAGGAGCTCTGGTGGTATAGTACCTAAGGCATTTGGCTGCTAACCAGAAGGCTGGTGGTTCAAAGCCACCAGCTACTACTCCTCAGAAGGAAGGTTGGGCAATCTACTTCTGTAGTGATACAGCCTTGGAAACCCAAGAAGGGGTTACTATGAGTTGGATCTGACTCAACGGCAGTGAGTTTGAGTTTTGAGTTGTGATTTTGGGGAAAGTACAGAGCAAATTCATTTTCTATACAGCAGTTCATATACATTTAACTTCATGACATTGACTGCAAGTCCCCAAAATCTAACAGCCCTCTTCTCACTTCTTCCCTGTAGTTAGCTCTTCCTTGTGTCCTTCTTTCCTATGCATTCCTGCCCCCCAAGCTATCTCCTTATGCAAACACTGCCCTTCAGTTCTCCCATGATTGATAGCTCTAAGGACTGTATCTATCTGATGTAAATATTCACCCTATATGCCTGTGTATTGTTTGGCTAGAAGCCATAGAAATGAGTTCAGTTCCAGACCTGAAGAGTAACTAAGGACCATAGTCTTGGGGGTCTCACCAGACTCTACCAGACCAATAAACCTAATCTTTTTTTTTTTATGATCTTGACTTTTGTTCCACATTGTTCTCCCACTCTATCCAGGATCTCCTGCACTTTCCAAATGTTTGACAGTGGTAGCTGGGCATCAGCTAGTTATTCTGTTTCATGGTTATAAAAGCTGAGGACCATATGGTGTACCAGTCCCTTGGACTAATTGATTACAATTAGTTTTTCACCAGCAGAAGACAGCTTTTTCTTCTTTGCTCTGGATGAGGAGAGATGAGGAGAGACCCATTGTTGCATGTAGATGGCCACTTGCAAGCTTTTAAGACCTCAGTCCCTACTCACCAAAGAAAGATGTAGAATAATGTTTTTGTGTAGTATGTTATTCCAGTTCAGCTTGAAGTGCTCTGCAACCATGGTCATGAGTCCACAGATCTGACTAGTTGCTCCCTCAGGGTGGTTGGGGGTGGCCAAGAAGTTATCATAACTTTTCCCCTTGTTAGCTCTATGATAGATTTGGACATTCTTACACCACATACAGATACATAGATACAAATATCATCTATCATCTGCCAACCTTATATATGTTGTTGTTGTTGTTGTTGTTAGGTGCCATCGAATCATCTCTGACTCATAGCAACCCTATGTACAGCAGAATGAAACACTGCCCAGTCCTGTGCCAGCCTCACAATACTCATTATACCTGAACCCATCATTGCAGCCACTGTGTCAATCCATCTCGTTGAAGTCCTTTCCCTTTTTCATTTACCCTCCACTCTACCAAGCATGATATTATTCTCCAGGGAAAATTTCCTTCTGACAACATGACCAAGTAGGTGAGACAAAGTCTGGCCATTCTCGCTTCCAAGGAGCATTCCAGCTGCACTTGTTCCAGGACAGATCTATTAGTTCTTTTACCAGTCCATGGTACTCTCAGCATTTTTCTCCAACACCACAACTCAAAAGCATTAACTCTTCTTTGGTCTTCCTTAGTCACTGTCCAGTTCTCACGTGCATAAGAGGCAATTGAAAATACCATGGCTTGGGTCAGGTGCACCTTAGTCTTCAAGGAGACATCTTTGCTCTTCAGCACTTGAAAGAGTTCCTTTGCATCAGATTTGCCCAATGCAATAGGTCGCCTGATGCCTTGACTGTTGCTTCCATTGGTGTTGATTATAGACCCAAGTAATGTGAAGTCCTTGAAAACTTCAATCTTTTCTCCATTTATCATGAAGCTGTTTACTGGACCAGTTGTGAGGATTTTTGTTTCTTTATATTGAGGTGTAATCCATACTACACACTGTAGTCTTTCATCTTCATCAGTAAGTGCTTCAAGTCATCCTCACTTTCAGCAAGCAAAGTTGTGTCATCAGCATATTGCAGGTTGTAAATGAGTCTTCCTCCAATCCTGATGCCACATTCTTCTTCATGTAGTCCAGCTTTCTGGATTATTTGCTCAGCATACAAGTTGAATAAGTATGGTGAAAGGATACAACCTTGATGCACTCCCTTCTTGATTTTGAACCGTGTGGTATTCCCTTGTTTTGTTAGAATGAAGGCCTCCTGATCTATGTGCAGGTTCCCCATGAGTACAAATTAAGTGTTCTGGAATTCCCATTCTTCTCAATGTTAGCCATAATTTGTTATGATCCAAACAATCAAATGATTTTGCATATTCAACAAAACACAAGTAAACATCTTTCTGGTAGTCTTTGCTTTCAGCTAAGATCCCTCTGACTCAGTAATGATATTCCTCACTCCACGTCCTCTTCTGAATCCAGCTTTCATTTCTGAAAGCTCTCTGTCTATATACTTCTGCAACCATTTTGGAATTATCTTCAGTAAGATTTTACTTGCATGCAATATTAATGATATTGTTCTATAATTTCCACATTCTGTGGGACCACCTTTCTTTGGAATGGGTACAAATATGGGTTTCTTCCAGTCAGTTGGCCAGAAAGCTGTCTTCCAATTCTCTTGGCATAGCCAAGTGTGTGCCCCCAGAGGGTATCCATTTGTTAAAACATCTCAGTGGATATTCCATCAATTCCTGGAGCCTTGTTATTCAACAATTCCTTCAGTGCAGCTTTGACTTCTTCCTTCAATACCATTCACTCTTGATCATACCATTCACTCCTAAAATGGATGAATGTTGACCAGTTCTTTTTGGTACAATGACTGTGTATTCCCTCCATGCTCTTTTGATGCTTCCTGCATCATTCAATATTTTACCCATAAAATCTTTCAATATTGCAACTCAAGCCTTAAATTTCCTCTTCAATTCTTTCAGTTTGAGATATGCTGAGCATGTTCTCCCCTTTTGGTTTTCTAACTCCAAGTCTTTGCACATTTCATTATGTTGTTGTTGTTGTTTTGTGCCGTCGAGTCAGAGCCAACTCACAGCAACCCCTCCTTGGGTTTCCAAGGCAGTATCACTACGGAAGTAGATTGCCCCATCTTCCTTCTGAGGAGTGGCTGGTGGGTTTGAACCACCAGCCTTCTGGTTAGCAGTCAAGTGCCTTAGCCACTATGCTACCATAATTGGCTTTGTCTGCTCTTTCACATCTTCTGTTCAGCTCTTTTATCTTATTTCTTCCATTTGCTTTAGTTAAGTTAAAGAGTCTCTTCTGGCATCCAATTTTGTCTTTTCTTCCTTTCTTGTCTTTTTAATGACCTCTTGCTTTCTTCATGGCTGATATACTTGATGTTATTCCACAGTTCCTCTGATTTTTGGTCATTGGTGTTCAATGAATCAAATTTATTCTTTAGATGTCTCTAAATTCAGGAGGGTATTGTTATCAGGGCCATATTTTGGCTCCCGTGGACTTGTATTAATTGTCTTCAACTTCAACTTGACCTTGCATATGAACAGTTGATAGTCTATTCCACAGTCAGCTCCTGGCTTTGTTTTGGCTGAAGATACTGAACTTCTTCATTGCCTCTTGTCACAGATGTAGTCAATCTGATTCCTGTATATTCCATTGCTGAAGTCTACGTGTATAGCCTTTGCTTGTTGTTGTTGTTGTTAAGTGCCGTCGAGTCGTTTCCGACTCATAGCGACTCCATGCACAGCAGAACGAAACACTACCTGATCCCGCTCCAGCCCCACAATCCCTTCTATACTTGAGCCCATCATTGCAGCCACCGTGTCAATCCATCTCGTTGGAGGCCTCCCCCTCTTTCGTTGACCCTCCACATCCTTGCTAGCACTTGTTATTTTCTGGGTGGTTGAACTTTGCTGTTAGGGCAGGGGTGAGATGATATCTCATTGTTTTGATTTGCATTCCTCTAATGGCTAATAATTGAGAATATTTCTTCATGTGTTTGTTGACCACCTGAGCATCTTCTCTGTTGAAGGGTCTATTCATGTCATCTGCCCATTTTTTTAATTGGATTGTTTGTCTTTTTGATGTTGAGATGTTGAAGTTTTCTATAAATTTTAGAGATAAGTTCCTTTTCAGGTATGTCATTGCTGAATATTTTTTCCCATTATGTAGGTTCTCTTTTCACTCTTTGGAGAAGTCTTTTGAAGCTCATAAAAATTAATTTTTAGAAGGTCCAAATCATCTAGTTTATCTTCTGCTGTTTCTGTATTTTGGGTTATAGTTGATAATCTATTTATGCCATAAATTATGGCCCTTAAATTTGCCCCCATTTTTTCCTTGATGAATTTTATAGTTTTGGTTTCACATTTAAGTCTTTGATCCATCTGGAGTTAGTTTTTTCTGTGTGATGTGAGGTACAGATCTTGTTTCATTTTTCTGCAAATGGATAATGAATTTTGCCAGCACGATTTGTTATAAAAACTATCTCTTCCCCACTGAATATTTTCAGCCCATTATTCAAGATCAGCTGACCATAGGTTGATGGATCTATTTCTGGGTTCTCAATTCTATTCCACTGGTCTATGTGTCTGTCATTGTATCACTACCAGGCTGTTTTGACTACTGTGGCTGTATAGTAGGTTTTGAGATCTGAAACTGTGAGATCTCCTACTTTGTTCTTCAATTGTGCTTTGCTTATCCAAGGTTTTTTTCCTTTCCATATAAAATTAATGATTGGTTTGTCCATGTTCTTAAAGAAAGTTGATGGGATCTGGATTAGCATTCAACATGTAGTTTGCTTTGGATAGGATTGACATTTTCACAATGTTCAATCTTCCTATCCATGAGCATGATATGCTCTCCCATTTATGTAGATTTCTTATGATTTCTTGAAGTAGTGTTTTGCAGCTTTCTTTGTATGGGTCTTTTGTGTCCCTGGTAAGATTTTTGCCCAAGTATTTTATTTTTCACTAGCTATTATAAATGGTATTGATTTCCTTATTTCCTTTTCAGCAATCTTTTTGCTGGTGTAGAGGAATCCAACTGATTTTTGGATGTTGATCTTGTATCTTTCCATGATGCTAAATCTCTCAATTAGTTCCAGTAGTTTTCTTGATGAATCTCTTGGGGTTTTGTGCGTAGAATCAGATCATCTGCAAATAGGGATAGTTTGACTTCTTCCTTACCAATCTGGATGTCTTTGATTTCCCTTTCTTGCTTTATTGCCCTGGGTAGGACTTCCAATGTAATGTTGAATAGAAGTGGTGACAGACGGCATCTTTGTCTCGTTCCTGTTTGCAAGGGGAATGGTTTCAGTCTCTCTCAATTGAGAATAATGTTGGCTGTTGATTTTGCATATATGCCCTTTACTATGTTGAGGAATTTCCCTTCTATTCCTCTTTTGCTGAGACTTGATCAAGAATGGGTATTGGATTTTATCAAATGACTTTTCTGCATAGATTGATATGATCATGTGGCTTTTTTCCTTTATTTTACTTGTGTGATGCATTACAGTGACTGTCTTTCTAATGTTGAGCTATCCTTGCATACCTAGTGTGAACCCCACTTGGTCTTTGTGCATTATTCTTTTGATATGTTGTTGGAGTCTATTGGCTAGGATTGTGTTGAAGATTTTTACATCTATACTCATGAGGGATATTGGTCTGTAGTTTTCCTTTTTAGTGACATCTTTGCCTGGTTTTGATGTCAGTTATTCTTGCTCCATAAAATGAATTTGGGAAGATTCCATCCCTTTCTATGTCCTGGAACAGTTGATGTAGGATTGTGTCAATTCTTCTCCAAATGTTTGGTAGAATTCTCCAGTGAAGTCATCTGGGCCAGGACTTCTTTTGTTGGTAATTTTTTTATGACTGTTCAATTTCTTCTTTTCTAATGGATCTGTTCAGTCCATTAATGGACTGTTATTCAAATTTATGCCCCAACCACCAAAGCCACAGAGGAGGAAATTGAAGAATTTTATCAGCTTCTACAGTCTGAAATTGACCAAACATGCAATCAGGATGTGTTAATTATCACTGGTGACTGGAATGCAAAAG
>NW_006921691.1:5675035-5682329 GCF_000298275.1 Orycteropus afer afer | reverse complement strand
TGTTTTGGAATACTTTGAGTAGGATTGGTATCAGTTCTTCTTTGAATGTTTTGTAGAATTCTCCAGTGAAACATCTGGGCCAGGACTTTTTTTAGTTGGTATGTAGGTAACTTTTCATTTTTCCTGTGTTGCTTTCAGAATTCTTTCTTTGTCTTTCATTTTGGTGAGTTTGATGAGACATCTTGGCAATTTCCTTTTGGGGTTATCATATTTGGGGTTCATTGAACTTCGTAAAAAGATATATTCTCATCTTTCATCATATCAGGCAAATTCTCTTCCAACAGACCTTCGACAATTTCCTGGAAGGTTTTATTTGTTTCTTCCTTTTCTGGAATTCCAATTACACAAAAGTTATTCCTCTTGATGGTATCCCACATGAATCTCAGGCTTTCTTCATTTTGTTTTGATCTTTTTCTGAGTCATCCCTTACCAAAGTAGTACTGAGGTCTTCAATCTCACTAATTCTGTCTTCCATTGATTCAATTCCACTCTTTTGCCCATTCAACATGTTATCTATTTCTGAAATTTTAGGACTAATCTTCTGGATTTCTATCTGTAGATTTTGTATCATTTCTAAGTTTTTGTTTATTTTGTTATTTTGTGTTGTATTGTCTTCCAAAATTGTTCCAGGGTTTTGTCTGTGTTTTCCTTAATTTTGTTAGTGTTTTCCTTGATCTGTCTCTCAATCCATTAAAGGTACCTAAATATAATCCTTTTGAATTCCATATCAGGGAGTTCCAATGCTGCTTCTTCCTTAGGGATGTTTTCTGGGTCTATAACTGGTCCCTTGTTTCTACAACTTTATCTTGCTTCTTTGTGTGGTCTATGATGGTCTGTTGTCTCCAAGGCATTGTGATGTCATTGTATTTATATTTAATTAGTGATTGCATGTTGGTGTGATTCCCCCAAGATTTCTTTTTTTTTTGTTTTGTTTTGATATATCAGGTGCATCTTAGTCTTCAAGAAGATATCTATGCTCTTCAGCTCTTGAAAGAGGTCTTTTGCAGTAGATTTGCCCAATGCTATACATCATCTGATATTTTGACTGCTGCTTCCATTGTTCTTGATTGTAGAACCAAGTAATATAAAGTCCTTAACAACAATCATTTCTCCATTTATTGTGATGCTGCCTATTGGTCCAGTTGTGAGGATTTTCCTATTCTATATTGAGGTGCAATCCATACTGCAGACTGTAGTCTTCAATTTTCATCAATAAGTGATTCAAGTCATCCTCACTTTCAGCAAGCAAAGTTATGTCATCAGCATATCACAGGTTGTTAATGATTCTTCCTCCAATCCTGATGCCATATTCTTCTTCATATAGTCCAGATTCTCAGATTATTTGCTCAGCATACAGATTGAATAAGTATGGGGAAAGGATATAACCCTGACAGACTCCCTTTTTGATTTTAAACCATGAAGTGCCCCGTTGTTCTGTTCAAATGATAGCTTCTTGGTCTATGTACAGGTTCCTCATGGGTACAATTAAGTGTTCTGAAAATCCCATTCTTCTCAATGTTATCCATAATTTGTTATGATCCACACAATCAAATGCTTTTGCATAGTCAATAAAACACATGTAAACATCTTTCTGGTATTCTTTGCTTTCAGCTAAGATCCATCTGACATCAGCAACAATATCCCTCATCCCATGTTCTCTTCTGAAACCAGTTTGCATTTCTGAAAGTTCTCTGTCAGTATACTGCTGCAACCATTTTTGAATTATCTTCAGTAATGTTTTACTTGCATGCAATTTTAACGATATTGTTCAATAATTTCCACATTCTGTGGGATCATCTTTCTTTGGTATGGGTACAAATATGGATCTCTTCCAGACAGTTGGTCAGGTAGCTGTCTTCCAAATCTATTGGCATAGCCGAGTGAGTGTCCAGTGGGATATCCATTTGTTGAAATATCTCAGTGGGCATTCTGTCCATTCCCAGAGCCTTGTTTTTTGCCAATTCCTTCAGTGCAGCTTTGACTTCTTCCTTCAATACTGTTCATTTCTGATCATATGTCACCTCCTGAAATGGATGAACATCATTCAATTCTTTGTGGTATAGTGACTCTGTGTATTTCTTCCATCTTCTTTTGATGTTTCCTGCATTGTTCGATATATTGCCCATAAAATCTTTCAGTATTGAAACTAGAGGCTTAAATTTTTTCTTCAGTTTTTAAATAAATGGATAGGACAAAAGTTATCCATATATTCTCTTTCTCTGCCTTCTAAAGAGAACTCTGGCTTTGTTCACAGAGATTTTTTATTTCTTATGCCTCCCAAGAAGGATTCCTCTTATCAAGGCTGATACTTTTGCTTTTTATGATACAGTATCAAGAGTGACTAGGTAGAAAGACAAAATGCCTGAGAGTTAAGGCTGACAGAGGAATTGAGGGTCATTCCATCAAGAAAAAAGAGGCTTGGTAGCACAGTGCCTAAGGCATCTGACTGCTAACCATCAAGAAATGTGAGGAAAAAGTAATGGTGTGAAGAAAATAAGTATTCTAAAGAAAATAAAAGGTTTGCATGGTTTCTTCTCTCTCTCTCTCTCTCTCTTTCTCTCTCCTTATATTGCTGTGTTCTATTATCCCTTTCATAGTGTTTAAGAAAACCAAATAAAGAACTTGAATACTTTTTGGTGACTGGACTGTGTTTCTTTGACTGCAACTCTGCATTAAGACTTGTCCATTAGGCCTACAGCATTAAAAAGAAGCTCTTCTGAATATTCTGCTGTTTAAAAAAAAAAAAAAAGAACAAGCTCACTGCAGCCGAGTCAGGTCAGACTCCTAGTGACCGCTCCTTGAGTTTACGTTTCCATGACAGTATCACTATGAGTCAGAAATTACTCCATCAGAGTGAGTTTGGTTTGGGTTTTTAAGTATTAAAACAAGATACTGGCAAAGCCAGCTTTAAACACCAGGGTTCTGGGAAAAAAAAATAAAGCTATCCATTGTATATAGTGAATTAATTTATCTCCTTTGGTCTAGACTATGCATCACTGTACATAATGAATTAACTTATCCCCTACACATCTAGACTACTACTAGTTATATATCATTAGAAGAATTGAGAAAATAGTCGCACAAATCACATTCTGTGTTCTATGGGTCAGATGAGAACTAGTTAAGAAAGTCTAATGTAGATCTGAATTTCTTAACAGAGCTACTATTGACATTTTGGTCCAGATAATTCTTTGTTGTGGGGGCTGTTTTGTGCATTGTAGGATGCTTTGCAGAAAATCTACTAAATGCCAATAACACTGTTCCCAGTCATGACAACCAAAAATGTTTCTACACATTGCCAATGTACCCATGGAACAAAATCATCCTATCTGAGAACCATTGGTCTAGGTCCTTGCTTGTCAATGTATGATTCATGAGCAGCTGTATGGGTATAACCTGGAAACTGGTTAAAATTGCAGAATCTTAGGTCCCACCCAGACTTTCTGAATCAGAATCTGTGCTTTTACAAGATCTCCATGTAATTTATATGTGTATTAAAGCTTTAGAGTTACTCTCTATCTTACTGAGGCTTGCTTGCTCAACCCATTATTGAATATCATGAGCAAGACGTCTTATCTTGCCCTGCATATGGATCGATAAATAACAACCAATTGTCATGAGGGCAATTACCAGAGTAGAACTGTGCCCCCTAGTGTTTTTAGTGGTTGATTTCTCAGAAATGGATTCTAGACCTTTCTTCTGAGGCACCTCTTGGTGGACTCAAACTTACAGCTTTTTGGGTAGCAGCCATGTATGTTAACTTTTTACACCACACAGGGACTCCAAACTGACAAACAAAATAGGCACAATCCCGACCCTCATTGCCTGTATAGTCTACACTTGTTCAGCTAAGCTAAATACTTTATACAGTTTTTCTCACACAGGTCTCTACAATGGAATAATATGTACTCAAAATTATGATGTAGATCTTTATTTATTTACATGTGCTGATATTCAAAGTGTATTTTGTTATGTGAAAAAAAGAGCTGATTACAAAATGGGATATTCTGTGCCATATAATCTCAATTTTACAAACACAAATTAATTTAAAATATATACACATAGGAAGCCTATTAGTATATAAACAAGAAAATTTTAGCATCTCTTAGGAAAAAAGATTATTGATCATTTTTATCTTAGTCATTAAAATATCTTCAGCATTTTTCTGAATTTTCACAATGAGCACAATTTATTTTTATAATTAGAAAAAACAAGAACATTTTTACAATTTTGCAAAAAATGACCTTAACAGCTATTTCTGTTCTTCTCTTCTGCCTCACAGTGTATTCTCACATTAAGTATGTCTAAGATTCATAAACTATGTCTACACCAACTCCCTTATGGCTGAAATTTATCCACTTATTCACCCCTAAATATGGCTCTGTACTAAGGATAGATGTGATGTATTACAGTCCTTGTGCCAGAGGCCCTTATAACCTTTGAGGTGGAATGCTATAAAAGTAAATGTTAGAGCTTAAATTGTGGTGGGCCAGAAACTGTCTCCTGGTTCACACACTTATTTTCTCCTCTCTCTGGGCACACAGCTGGTGACAATTTCCAGACTTCTCTGTAGTTCAGTTTAGTCTTGTGATAGAATTCTAGCTATGGAAATGTGAACAGAATTGATATTGACACTCCAAGAATGACTCTAATGTCAGGCATTGAAGGGAGAGCTGGAATAGGTGTCCAATTCCCTCCATGAACAGCTGCCTCCTTTTCCTGAGACCAGGACTGAATGGTGCCTGGCTGTCATTACTAATTTGGTCAAATACTCTATAGAAGAATCCTGATCAAAGGGGAATAAAATGTGGAACAGAACTTCAAATTTTCATGTAATCTAGACTTTCTGGAGTCATTGAGGTTGAATGATGCCCTGAAATATAGCCTCGAGGAAATCTTTAAACCTTAAACTAAAACTATGCCCTGAATTCATCTCTAAACCAAACAATGTTGTTGCTTTTGTTGTTGTTAGGTTGTTATTGTGAGGTCAGTTCTGACTCGTAGCAACCCTATGTACAACAAAATACCACCCATTCCTGCATCATTCTCACAACCATTGCTGTGTTTGAGTCTATTTTTCCAGCCACTGTGTCAATGCACCTCACTGTCCTATTTCTTTGCTGTCCCTCTATTTTACCAAGCATGATGTCCTACTCTAGGGACTGGTCTCTCCTGATAACATGGCCAAAGTGTGTGAGGCAAAGTCTCACTTCTAAGGTGCATTCTGGCTGTACTTTTTCCAGGACAGATTTGATGTTCTTCTAGCAGTCCATTGTATATTCAATATTCTTCACTAACAACATAACTCAAATGAACCAATTCTTCTTTGGTATTCTTTATTCATTATCTAGCTTTCACATACATACGAGGTAATAGAAAACACCATGGCTTGAGTCAGGCTCATCTTACTCCTCAGAAAGAAATCTTTGCTTTTTAGCATTTTTTTTTTCATTCAAACACATTAGGCATATATTATTTGCCAGCAACTATGGGATGCATGCTGTTTTGATGCCAGAGTCATTCTGAAGCAACTTAAAATAAATACGCAAATTTCACGTTTTAAAATTTAACAAGTAATCTATAAAACACATATCGCCTTAATTGTATATTGCCTTTCCCTTCACCAAAGTTAATATGTGTCTACCCTCCAGTTCGTGGTAAACCTCCTCTCCCCTCCCACTTCTGGTAACCATCAAAGAATATTACTTTTTATGTGAAAACGTTTTCTTGATTTTTTTACAACTGTGATCTCTACAATATCTGTCCTTTTGTGATTGACTAATTCCACTCGGCATAATGTCCTGTAGGTTCATCCATGTTATGAGACATTTTGCAGATTCATCACTGTACTTTAATGTTGCATGGTATTCCACTGTGTGTATGTACCATAGTTTGTTTATTCATTCATCCACCGGTGGGAATTTAGGCTGCTTCCATCTTTTTACTATTGTGAATAGTGCTGCAATGAACTTGGGGTGTGCTTTAACTGTTGATGTCACAGCTCTTATTTCTCTAGGATATGTATCTAGTATTTTGGTCCTCCAGTGCCACTCTACTGGTGCAATCTACTTCCATAGAGATACTGCCTCGGAAACTCAAGGAGGGGTCACTGTGAGTTGGAATCAACTCCACAGCAGTCAGTTTGGGGTTTTTAGTTTTTAGTGCCACTCTACTAGAAATACCACAAATGGGTGACTTTAACAAATAGAAGTTTATTCTTTTACCCATTTTTGAAGCTAGAAGTCTGAGTTCAAAGTGCCAGCTCTAGGGGCTGGGTGAAAGTCACTCAACCTTTGGCTTCAGCTCTGCCTCTTGCTCCTGCCCACAGGGCAGCTGCTGGCTGCTGAGGCTAACAAACCCAAGGTCAACAAATAAAATGGCACAGTCTCAATATTACGAAACAGCACAGAAGCCATAGTTGAAGTCTGGAGATAGTCCCAAGATTGGCAAGAAATATGGCAGGCTGTTAAATGAAGACGCAGCTACATATAAGGTCCAAGTGTGCCCAAAAGCTCAGAGACCTTTCTCAAAGCTTCTCCTTATATAGTAGAAGCAGACCACATCCCTAAGGCAGCTACTCAGCTTCTCCAGTAGGTCCCACCATGGAGCTGATTACCAGTCTCATCATGGGGAATAACTATCTTAAAACCACTCAAAACCAGGCCCAGCCACTCAAAACCAGGCCCAGCCAAGGTGACATATATCTTTAACTACCACACCTAGTAATGGGATTGCTAGATCATATGGTATTACTATTTCTAATTTTTTAAGGAAATGCCATTTCCTCAGTAGTTGCACCATTTTAGAGTCTCACCAGCAATGTATTTAGGTTCTAGTCTCTATATAACTTCATCAACATTTGTTATTTCTGTTTTTTTGAACTTTGCTATTAATGCTGGGTAAGATGACATTTCATTATTGTTTTGATTTGCATCTCTCTAATGGCTAGTGATCATGAGTATTTTCATGTGTTTGTTGGCTGCTTGAGTGTCTTCTTTGGTGAAGTGTCTATTTGTGTCTTCTGCCCATTATTTAATTGTATTGTTTGTCTTTTTGTTGTTGAGGTATTGATGTTTTCTATAAATTTTAGAGATTAGCCTCTTGTCTGATATGTCATTGCCAATTTTTTTTCCTTTTACTCCTTTTGTGAAATCTTTTCATGCACCTAAGAGTCTAAATTTTAGGAAGTCCCAGTCATCTATTTTGTCTTCCAGTATTTGTACATTTTTTATTATGTTTAATATTGTATTTATGCCATGTTTTAGGGTTCCTACATTTGCCCCTATTTTTTCTT
>NW_006921691.1:5658421-5674600 GCF_000298275.1 Orycteropus afer afer | reverse complement strand
GGGGGGGGGCAGATTTGTTCAGTGAAATATGCCATTTAATTTCTTGACTGCTGCTTCTATGGGCATTGATTGTTGATCCAAGTAAAATTAAAACCTTGAAAACTTCAGCATTTTCTCTATTTATCAGGATGTTAGTTATTTGTCCACTTGTGAAGATTCCCTCAACATAAAGAAATCCAACAATAGTTTGTTGTTGATATGTTGTTCTGTGCCATCAACTCAGACTCGAATCATAGAGACCCCTCCTTGGGTTTCCAAGGCAATATCTCTACGGAAGTAGATTGCCCCATCTTCCTTCCGAGGAGTGGTTGAGGGGTTTGAACCACCAGCCTTCTGGTTAGCAGTTAAGTGCCTTAGGCACTGTGCTACCAGCTTAGCTTAACTTTAAAAAGAATGTCTGCCTTGAGCTTTGTGCTCTTTTAAGGAATCATCTATATAAGATCAAATTGACAACACCAACTTGAAAGATTAGATGAGAAGTTTAGAAGGCAGTGAGCTTGTGTTGATGATGGTGAAATAATTCAGAAAAGAATATCAAGAAAGGTGACACAGCTAGAAGAATGTAACCAATGTCACCGAATTTTCATGTCGAAGTTGTTAAATTGATGTATGTTTTTCTGTGTATATCTTCACCAAAACGTTAATTTATTTATTTATTTTTTTAAAATTAAGAATGACCCTAAACCCCCCAGGTGTGATTCATCATGCTCTTCTTCCCAGTACTGGCTTGATAGAGATAGGCCATGTGGGACAGATGACAGAGCCACAGAGTGAAGAATCCTGTGAGCTTGCACCACATCTTGCAACAGAGCAGCCTGCCAATCAGGAACATATTTTGGACCATATATAAGCAAGAAATAATAAACCTTGATCACTTTTGGGGGTGGTTTGTTACAGAAACTTTACATTAAGTTTTGAATGAAGTACTGTTGGCATGCAGGGGAAAGAGAAACAGGAAGTAATTAATATGGGAGCCTTGGCTCTTTGACAAAGGACTTGTTTGAATGAGCTGGATCATTGTTGACTTGAGTCTCACACCTAGGCTTAGGGGAGCATTTATTGGCACAGATGACATAAATGGAAAAGATCAGATATTTGTCCTGTCTGCTAAATAATTTATGAACAGTGAATTAAAAAGCAATTTTTCTTCTAGAAAGATGGTCTGTAGCAGGAATCTGAGTTAACTGGTCACTAAGCAAAGCTATACTGTCATTTCAGCAAGTTATAGGTAAAAGGCTATGAAGCAAGTGTGCCTGAGTTTTCTTGCCCACTTGAACATAATAACTCTTCCATCAGAAATTGCAATAGGTTGAAACTGGGCACCAGATTTGTTGGCCTAGATGTGAAGTTTTATTTTATTTTTTATTTAAAGAAAAAAAAATTAAGAGAGATGATTTGAATCTGTTTTGGTTACTTCATGGGAGCTCTGGTAGCATAGTGCCTAAGGCACTTGACTGCTAACCAAAAGGCTGGTGGTTCAAACCCATCAACCACTCCTCGGAAGGAAGATGGGGCAATCTACTTCCATAGTGATACTGCCTCGGAAACCCAAGAAGGGGTGGCTATGAGTCTGGTCTGATTCAATGGCATATAACAACAACAGTTCTAGCAGAAAATACCACAAGTGGGTGGCTTTAACGAACAGGAGCTTATTGTCTCATAGTTTTGGAGGCTGGAAGTCTAAGTTCAAAGTGCCAAGCTCTAGGGGCTGGGTGAAAGTCCCCTCAACCTTGGGTTTCAGCTCTACTTTTTGTTCCTGGCCCAATGAACTAGAGGTGTCTCTTTGCTCAGGCAACTGTTGGCTGCTGAGGCTAACAAGTGCAAGACCAACAAATAAAATGGCACAGTCCCAATATTACTAAACAACACAGCAGGGCATGGTTCAAGTCCAAAGACAGTCCCAAGATTGGTAGGAACACAGTAGGCTACTAAATAGAGAATTGACTATATGCAGGATGCAAGTGTGCCAAAAAGGTACAGACCATTCCTAAAGCTTCTCCTCATATACTGGGAGCAGACCACATCCCTCAGGCAGCTACTCAGCTGCTCACAGTAGATTCCACCATGGAGTTGATTACCAGTCTCATCATGGGGAATAACTACCTCCAGCTTCCAAGCCATTCAAAACCAGGCCCAGCCAAGTTGACATATAACTTTAACTACCATAAATCATTTCAAGCATCTTTGATCAGGTTGGCAAACCATGTATGGTTTCAAGGCTCTCCAGCTGTGTGGTTTGGTTTACAGGTTCTTTACTTAAAAACTGAGCCAATAGATAGAAGCTGCAATATGAAATATAAAATTTTGTAAACAGTTAATACTTTAAAAAGTATGACTCTATATACTTTCAAGAACCTTTGAAATCAAAGCTAACACAAAATTGTGTCCACTAATAAGCTATTCTGATGATAAAACTTTGCTTGCTGAAAGTGAGGATGACTTGAGGCACTTACTGATGAAGATTGAGGAACACAGTCTGCAGTATGGATTACATCTCAATATAAAGAAGACTAAAATCCTCACAACTGGACCAATAAGCAGCATCATGATAATGGAGAAAAGATTGACGTTGTCAAAGAATTCACATTGCTTGGTTCTACAATCTACAATGGAAGCAGCAGTCAGGACATTAGATGACATGTAGCATTGGGCAGGTCAACTGCGAAGGAACTCTTTCAAGGGCTGAGGAGCAAGGATGTCTCCTTGAGGACTAAAGTGCACCTGACACAGGCCATGATATTTCCACTCGCCTCGTATGCATGTGAGAGCTTGACAATGAATAAGGAAAACCAAAGAAGAGTTGATGCTTTTGAGTTGTGGTGCTGGGGAAGAATGCTGAAGGCACCATGGACTGCCAAGAGAGCTAACAGATCTGTCCTGGAGGAAGTGCAGCCGAGGTGCTTCTTGGAAGTGAGGATGGCCAGACTTTGTCTCGCCTACTTTGGTCATGTTGTCAGAAGGGACCATTCCCTGGAGAAGGATGTCATGCTTGGTAAGGTGGAGGGTCGAAGAAACAGCGGAAGGCTTTCAATGAGATGGATTGACACGGTGGCTGTGACAATGGGCTCAAGTATAGTAAGGATCATGGAGCTGGCGCGAGATCGGGCGGTGTTTCGTTCTGCTGTGCATGGGGTTGCTATGAGTCGAAAACAATTCGACAGCACCTAACAACAAGAACAAAAAGCTATTCAGGTGGGCAACGTGGGCATTCTTTTCTTGCCACTCTGCTAAAATGAAACCTTGATGTTGAAAAATAAACTTTGGCCTACAAGTACTTTCCCTGTTTTTCATGGTTCCTTTCTTGGCCTTTTACTAGGCAAGAAAGCAATGAGAAACCAATGTTATTAAAACAGAAGATGGCTTCTGCACTAACACCCCTGAGTAAAGCCATACCCTCTTCCAGGTCTGGATTTCAGTATCCCAGAATGTCATGCTAACTAAAAGTCAGGATGAATTAAGGAAGATAATCTTTAGAGTAAAGGGCTATTTTGTAAGAATCAGCAAGAACTTGGGTCACCTAACACCTTCAATTACTTCACATCCTTAAATATGGGGGTGAGGTAGCAAGCATAGACAATGTCACAAGGAGAAACATGAAGAATGGTTTTAAATTCTGGTTAAGCACTGGTTAAGCACTTGGTTTCTAACCAAAAGATAGGTGGTTCGGACCCACCCAGAGGTTCTGTGGGAGAAAAGACCTGGTGATCTGCTCCTGTAAAGGTCATAGCCTAGGAAAGCCAATGGGGCAGTTTCATTCTGCCCTATAGAGTCACTAGGAGTTGAAATCCACTTGACAACACACAAAAAGTAACTATCTTGCATAAGTAAATTATAAATCCTTTCTGGAGCATAAGCAGAGATGATGCTATTGACGAAGAGTGACTACTCCAGGAGACCAGTCTGAAGACCCTGGAAACCTACTGCAGACTACCAGGGTGGCCTGGACCACCCCTGGAGGACCACTGAACTGGCAGGTAACTCTGGGGGCACTGAGATAACATGCTCTGTGGCCACAGCTCCTTTTATTGCCTGAAAGGTACAATGATACTTATGACTCACTCTGGGAGTCTGTAGGGCTTAATAAATTCATGTGCCCTGAACTGAGAAGCTTGGATAAAAGACTGAAATTATATTATTCCTGGCTGGGAATGTTCCCTTTAAAATTCCTTGTAATTACAGTGCCACCCTTATAGACACAGACCACAGTGAGGTCCTGAGCTGTATTATAAACTTATTACCACCTAATAAACCTCCTCACTTGGCATGTCCCTCCCTGAAGTGTTTTCTTTTACCCCATAGCTCTCCATGCTATGACTTATAACTTCAGTAGGAATCTCAGAAGGCTAAACCTGACAAACTAATAGAACTGCACTCAAACCACTTCATGTTGCAGATAAGGAACCCAGTATGCAAGGTAAACATGGGCTTACTTGTGCATTCTTACTAATCTATAGTAAACAGTTTCACATGGGCGTCATAGTGGTGAAGTCCAAGTGAGACTATTCACTGTTATTTAGTAAGTAAGGACAAGTAAGCCTGTGCTTACTTTGCTTTTTGGGTAATCTGACATTGCCACAGATTTAGAGCTTCAAATAGCACTCATTGGGTCACCTGACCCACCCTCAAACTCAGCCATTTTCTTTAGCTTTTCAGACCCAACTCTCAGAACACTGGTGTTCCATGCCTATGCTGTCACACAGGTAAAATAAAATAACACCAATCTTTTCCCAATCTCTCTTTCTCTTTTGAGCACACACACACAAACACACACAATTACTGAGTTGAATTTCCTCAGCTGTAAGGAGTTTGTGTGGGAGCATTGGTGGCTCAGCGGTGGAACTCTCACTTTCATGTGGCAGATCCAGTTTCGATTCCCAGACAAGGCACCTCACGCACAGCCACACCTATCTGTCGGTCAAGGCTTTCTTGTTGCTATGCCGCTGAACAGATTACAGCAGAACTTTCAGACTAAGCTTTCAGACTAAGAGTTATTACTAGTAAGAAAATTACGACAATCGATCTCTAAAAATGAACCAGTGAAATCCCTAAGGATCTTAACAGTCCAATCCCCAACAGTGGGGATGGTGCAGGACCTGGTAGCATTTCACTCCATATTCCATTATTCATGAGGTTGTCATGAGTGGGGCTGACTTAATAGTTTCTAATAACAACAAGTTTGTGTGTCTGTGTGCTTGAGTATGTGCTTAAATTCTAGTGTCCACTAATAAGTGTCTGGATGAGAATCCAAGATAATATATGGTATAGCAAAATTTTAATACTTCCTTGTGTTTAATATATCAATATATAGGAGCTCTGGTGATGTAGTGCCTAAGGCATTTGACTGCTAACCAGAACGCTGGCTGTTCAAACCCACCAGCCACTCCTCAGAAGGAAAATTGGGCAATCTACTTCCATAGTGATACCGCCTCAGAAACCCAAGGAGAGGTTGCTCTGAGTCGGAAATGACTCAACAGCAGTGAGTGAGTTTTATATCAACATATCCACAAAGAACATCATGACTTCCTGCTACTGTGAACATGTGAAAATCTCCTCACTTCCCTCAACAGCTTCTTGCACAGTAGAGGCTGACAAAACAAAGCTGAAGCACAAAAGGATAGAAGCCGATTGCAGCTGTTACATGGCTCACAAATGAGTTTGAGACCTATGTGAGCTCCTCTTCAGAGGTTCAAGAACTATTTGTACATACACAGTGTGGCTGGAGTGTTTGGAATCATGGCTGGCTTTATTTAAGGAATAGGATGCTGAAAACCCTGCAGATAGCGAGAAAGAACAGGCTTTGAGGTCTTAATGTTAACAAGAGCTTATTGGTAGTCACTGACTTAATTGGTGAAGCCCAGGATTTACAAGTAACATAAATGTCACACTTTTGTTAGGGATCACATTCTCCTGTTATCACAGAATATAATTCCAGAGACTGAACGTGCTACAGTCCATCCCTACAGGCCCAGCTATCTTAAAGTGTGATCTAAGCTCTGAGAAAAGTAGAGTCCAACTGACACGTACAAAAGTAGTATTTTAGTGTAATTGAAAACAATCTGGGTTTGAATCCTGGATCTTCTTGCTGTATTATGTGGGGCAAATTACTTAACCTCTCTGAGCCTCAATTTACTATTAAGTAGACATTTAAGTAGACATAATAATATCAAACTCAAAACATTTATGGGAGGATCATTGTTTTATTCAATCAATACATATTTATTGAGACCAACCATGTGTTGGGCACTAGACACAGAACGATAAATAAAAAGACATAATCTCTTCACTTATGGAGTGCTAGTAGAAGTAGCAAAATACTTAAAGATAATTGATGCTGAACAACAACAACAAAAAAAAAACTCACTGCCATCGAGTCGGATCCGACTCATAGCAACCCCTCCTTGGGTTTCAGAGGTGGTATCACTACTGAAGTAGATTGCCCAACCTTCCTTCCAAGGAGTGGTTGGTGGGTTTGAACCATCAGCCTTCTGGTTAGCAGTCATGCCTTAGGCACTAAGCCACCAGAGCTCCCAATGCTGAACAGACAGCATTTATATTATTATTTGCCATTGCTAGTGTTTTTTTTTTATTATTGTTCCATGCCCTCAGATACAAGTTTCATGTTGTTCTTGCTGCTGAATCAGTTCCAACTTATGTGCACAGAGTAGAACTGCTCCATAGAGTTTTAGAAGCTGTGAACTTTTGGAAGCAGATTGCCAGGACTGTCTTCTGAGGCACCTCTTCCCAGATTCTGAACAACCAACCTTTCAGCTAGTAGTCAAGTGCTTAGTTGTTTGCCCAGGTACTCCCATCAGCTCCACAATGGCAAGAAACTTCATGTGTTTTGTTCATTGCCAAATAGCACATAGTAGACACCCCAAAGATAATTGCTTAGTAATAACTACAAATATTTCTTATACCTTTCAACAAACTCTCTCCTCCTACATATGTGTCTTATTCTGGGTTTTCTTGTTATGTTGTTGTTAGGTGCCATCACATTGGTTTAGAATCACAGCAACCCCTATGTACAACAGAAAGAAAAAATGCCCATTCTGATGACATCCTCACAATCATTGCCACACTTGACCCCATGCTCACAGCCACTGTGTCAATCCATCTCATTGATTCCCCTTTTCCACTGACCCTGTACTTTACCAAGCACGACATCCTTCTCTAGGGATTGGTCCCTTCTGACTGACCAAAGTATGAAAGATTAAATCTTGCCATTCTCACTTCTAAGAAGCATTCTGGCTGTATTCAACCAAGTCAAATTTGTTCATTCTCCTAGCAGTCAATGGTACATTCAATATTCTTCACCAAAACTACAACTCAAATACATGAATGGTTTTGTAGTCTTCTTTACTCATTGTTCACCTCTCACATGCATAGGAGGTGATTGAAAATATCATGGCTTGCATCAGGCACATCTTAGTCTTCAAAGTAACATCTTTGCTCTTTAACACTTTAAAGAGTTTTCATTTGCAGCAGATTTGCCCAATGCAATACATCATTTGATTTCTTGTCTCCTGCTTCAATTGTCATTGATTGTGGGCCCAAGTAAAATGAAATCCTTGACAATGTCAATCTTTTCTCCATTTATCATGATATCACTTATTGGTCCAATTGTGAGGATTTTTGTTTTCTTTGTGTTGTGCTGTAATCCACACTGAAGACTGTAGTCTTTGATCTTCATTAGTAACTACTTCAAGTCATCTTGACTTTCAGCAAGCAAGATTGTATCATCTGCATATTGCAGGTTGTTAATGAGTCTTCCTCCAATCCCAATGCCATGTTCTTCTTCATGTAGCCCAGCTTCATGAATTATTTGCTGAGCATACAGATTAAGTAAGTATGGTGAAAGGATTCAACCCTGATACACACCCTTTCTGATTTTAAACCATCCAGTATCTCCTTGTTCTCTTTGAATAATGGTCTCTTTGTCTATGTTTAGGTTTCTCATGACACAATTAAGTGTTCTGGAATTCCCATTCTTCACAATGTTACCCATAATTTGTTATGATCCACACAGTCAAATGCCTTTGCAGAGTCAATAATAAACAGGTAAACATCTTTCTGGCATTCTTTGCTTCCAGCCAAGATCCATATGACATCAACAATATCTCTCATTCCATGTCCTTTTCTGAATTCAGCTTGAATGTTTGGAAGTTCCCAGTCAATAGACTACTGCAATCATTTTTTAATTATCTTTAACAAAATTTTATTTGTGAGTGATATTAATGCTATTGCTCAATAATTTCTGCATTTTATCAGATCACCTTTCTTTGGAATGAGCATAAATGTGTACCTCTTGCAGGTGGTTGGCCAGGTAGTTGTCTTCCAAATTTCTTGGCATAAATGAGTAAACACCTCCAGCATTGCATCAGTTTGTTGAAACATCTTAATGGGTATTCCATAAATTCCTGGATCCTTAATTTTCACCAATTCTTTCGGTGCAGCTTGGGCTTCTTCCTTCAATACCATAGATTCTTGATCATATGCTATCTCCTGAAATAGTGGAACATCTCCTGAAATAGTGGAACATCTCCTGAGATAGTTGAATTCTTTTTGGTACAGTGACTCTGTGTGGTCTTTCCATCTTCTTTTGATGCTTCCTCCATCATTCAATATTTTGTCCATAGAATCTTTCAATATTGCAATTTGAGGCTTGAATATTTCTTCAGTTCTTTTAGCCTAAGAAATTCTGAGAGTGTTCTTCCCTTTTGGTTTTCTAATTTCAGGTCTCTGCACATTTCATTACAATATTTTATTTTGTGTTCTCGAGCCACCCTTTGAAATCTTCTGATCAGGTCTTTTATTTCATCATTTCTTCCATTTGCTTTAGCTACTCTCCATTCAAAAACAAGTTTTAGAGTCTTTTCTGATATCCATTTTAGTCTTTTCTTCCTTTTGTGTCTTTTCAATGACCTTTTGCTTTCTCCATGTATGAAGTTCTTGATGTCATCTCACAACTGGTCTGGGCTTCAGTCATTGGTGTTCAATGTGTCAAATCTATTCTTCTGATGTTCTCTAAATTCAGGTGGGATATAATCAAGTTCATATTTTGGATCTTGTGGACTTGTTTTCGTTTTATTTAGTTTCCATTTGAACTTATATATGAGCAATTGATGAGTTGTTCCACAGTCAGCCACTGGCCTTGTTTTGACTGAAGATATTTAGCTTCTCGATTGCCTCTTTCCACAGATGTAGTTGATTTGATTCCTGTGTATTCTATCTGGTGATGTCCAGGTATTTAGTCACCATTTAAGTTGTTGAAAAAAGGTTCAATGCAATGAATAATTGTTGGTCTTGCAAAATTGTATTATGCAATCCCCCAAGTCACTTCTATCAACAAGGCTATATTTTCCAGCTACCATTGATTCTTCTTTGTTTCCTACTTTTGCATTCCAATCATCAGTAATTATCAATGCATATTGATTGCATGTTTACTCAATTTCAGACTGCAGAAGTTGGTAAAAATCTTCAAGTTCTTCATCTTTGGCATTAGTAGTTGGTGTGTAAATTTGAATCATAGTAGTATCAATTGGTCTTCCTGGTAGGTATTATGGATATTACCCTATCACTGACAACATTGTGTTTCAGGATGGATCTTGCAATTTTCTTTTTGACAGTGAATGTGATGCCATTCCTTTTCAATTTGTCATGCTGCCTGACATAATAGACCATATGACTGCCTGATTCAAAACAACAAATACCAGCCCATTTCAGCTCCCAATGCCTAGGATATTGATCTTTACGTATTCCATTTTGTTTTTGACAACTTCTACTTTTTCTAGATTCATACTTCAGACATTCCAAGTTCCAATTATCAGTGAATGTTTGCATCTGTTTCTTCTCATTTTGAGTAGTGCCCACTAGCAAATGAAGGTCCCAAAATCTTTACTCCACTCCCATCATTAAGGTCAACTCTACTTTGAGGAGGCAGCTATTCCCCAGTCGTATTTTGAGTGCCTTTCAACCTGAAGAAGGAGCTCTGGTGGCTCAGTGCCTAAGGTCTTTGACTGCTAACCAGAAGGTTGGCAGTTCAAATCCACCAGCCACTCTGTGGAAGGAAGCTGAGAAAATCTACTTCCATCTTCCAGCACTACAGCAGATAGCATTTCACTTTTATACATAAAGTTTTCCAGTAATATATTAGACAATATTTCACTGCTATTCATAACATTTTCAGTGGCTAATTTTTTCAGAAGTGAATGTACCTGCCCTTCTTCCTAGTCTGTCTTAGTCTGGAAGATTTGCTGAAAACTGCTTACTATGGCTGACCCTTCTTGTGTTTGAAATACCAGTTGCATGGCTTCCAGCTTCGCAACAATATGTAAGCCACCACTGTACTGCAAACTGACAGACAAATGCTAGAATATTCCCATAGAATCCTTTGATGTTGTAACCCGAGGCTTGAATTTTTCTTAAGTTCTTTCAGCTTGAGAAATGCCTAGCATGTTCTTCCCTTTTGATTTTCTCATTCCAAATCTTTGCACTTTTTATTATAATACTTTACTTTGTCTTCTCAACCTGTCCTTTGAAATCATCTGTTCAACTCTCTTACGACATTTTTTTATTGAAGTAAAAGAACTGGATTCTCTAGAGGAGCAAAACCAGAAAGAGACATATATATATTTATAGAGAGATTTACTCCAAGTAATTGGCTCAGTGTCTCACTGCTATTCATAAGGTAATTTGTGGAGGCTGAGCAGTTCTAAATCTGTAGATCAGGTGGCAGATTGGAGATTTCTGCAGCTTTACATGCCTAGAACCAGAGGTCAGGCAACAAGAAGAGTGCAGGACTAAAAGAAAGAGAGAGAGAGAGAGAGAGCTTTCCCAGAACATCCCAGGTTTACTGGTCTAATAGAGGCTGGTGAAAACTCCAAGACTATGGCCTAGACTCACTGTTTGGGCCTAGAATTGAACTCACCTCCATGGGTTAATTCTCAGCCAAACAATAGACAGACCCATGAGCAGAACAACTACACCAGGGAGATGCACTCCTTAGAACAATCAACCATGAGAGATCAAAAGGGTAGCTTTTGCTGAGGGAGAAAGGTAGGGAGGCAGGAATGCATAGGCAAGAAGGACACAGGGAAAGGGTAACCACACACCCAAGGAAATTCCCCTTTGATGAACTGACTACATTTGATCACATCTTGAAAGGTATTTACATTGTGTTACATTATGGAAAAGCAACCAATCCAACGTCTGCCAAAGCACTAATAATTATAGGCCATCCAAATTAATGCACAACAATAAGTAAACATTGTTCTGGCTACAAATATATATATTCCCTCATAAGCTAAATAGGGCTGATTTGTTAAAAACTACTTGCCTCTGAAATCTTTTCCATAAAAATTTTATGTACAAATATAATTATTTATATTTACACATTTAACAATCTAGTTTAGGACATTGTTCAGATATGTTTTCCCTGGGCCTAGAAGACAGAGGAAGCTATCCAGCTCAGCAGAAGCCACAGAATGAACTTCTACATCTCAGCAGTGACCGTGCTCTCCCTCGTTCTCCTGAGTTGAGTCTGCTCTGTAACGTGCACTGTTTGCTCCACTGTGGTCTCTCTTTCGTGTGCTTTGAAGCAACAGTTTAGGTCCCTGATGGTTGACAAAAGGCACACTAATGAGGGTGCCATTGCTTTCAAATGGGAATAAAGATAGTCCACTAGACCATAAACTGCAAGTTTTATGTAAGCTCAAGGAGACTTCAAGGAAACAGTGGTAGAAGTAGAGAGAAGGGATCAGAAGGCTGTTGTGGTCTGGTAGAAATTGTTAGGCATTTTCCACAACACAAATATCACAGCAGTTGTGAGGCACAATTGTATACTACTATACAATTAGCTGGAGAGACCATGGCCAGAGACATTCTACGCCTTTAAGAGATTTGAAGTGATGGAAGAGCCATTGCTAGTGCTGAGAAAATACTTCTCCATAGGCATGATATTTGAATGGACATTATGGCACAGCTTCCTTTGTGCTCCAGAAATATAACTGCTGTGGTGTGCAGGGAGTTCAGAAATGACTCAAGTTAGGTTAAATCATGAAAAAAGAATTGATTCAGCAATGTTTCCAAAAGCCCAAGGGCAGGCATGCAGCAGTTCTCAGAATCTGAAGTGCAAAATCCATAAGAAATCTGATTCTTCTATCTCCTTCCCATAGTGGGCCTACATTTTTCATCTTTTGCACTGTGGTTTCCTCTGATTCTCTGGAAAGCACTGTTGAAAATATAATGATAATGTCTGTCTACCCACCTGGAAAAAGACTAGTTTGTTTTCACCTCATTCCATATTCCTAAGAAGAGATACTCCTATTGGTCCAACCTGGATATGGTGCCTGCTTCTGGACTTCTGGCCAGGGGAAGATTGTTGTTGTTGTTGTTGTTATGTGCCATGGAGTCGGGCCCGACTCATAACAACCCCTCCTTGGGTTTCTGAGGCAGTATCACTACGGAAGTAGGATTGCCCAACCTTCCTTCCAAGGAGTGGCTGGTGGGTTTGAATCACCAGCCGTCTGGTTAGCAGACAAGTTTTTAAGATCCTACAAATGTGACCAGTAAAAGCCACTCCTATGTGGATAGGTGAGGGAGGGAGGGTTGGGGGAAGGAGTTCCCAAAAAAGGCTAAGGGTGGGATGGGAGTGAGTTGCATAACCCACCATAGTTCTTGATTTAGGACATGGGGTATAAAATGTACCATCCAAAAGTCTGACAATAGCCCATAGTTTCTTAGTTGAACAAAGGCTGAAGTAGACTAAAGTAGGCTTTGTGGTTGGAGATCTGGGTTTGTATTTTCTGTTTTGTGGCCTGAGGCAAAGTTGCCTCTCTGAACATCAATTTCTTCTTCTGAAAAATGGATAAATTATGTTAGGCCAGTTCTATCTGAACAGTTATATCAAATATGTAAAAAAATAAAATAAAATCTAATGATCATTTACAAAAAAAAAAAGCCACTTGAGTTTAATTTTAAATGGTCTTTATCTTTCATGGTTATTATTAGCAACTGCTTTCTCATGTGCAAAGCTCTGATTGGGTAACATTAATGTTTCTAAATAACAACTATATGAAGAGAGAATTTATTATTAATTCATAAATGCCATTATGAAGGAGGGAAAGCCAGGGATGACAAGGCAGCAGGACCCAGGTAAGGCGAGGGTGGAGAGGTTTCGGACAGCTAAGGGAGACAAACTGATCTGTCAGTTTGTCCTATTGTGGTGGCCTGCATGTTGCTGTGAGGCTGGAGGCTGTGCCACCAGTGTTTCAAACACCAGCAGGGTTGCACATGGTTCACAGGTTTCAATGCAGCTTATAGACTGAAACAGACTAGAAAGAAGGAAGAGGCCATATGCTTCTCAAAGAATTGGCCAGGGAAAACTTTACAAATAGCAGAGAAACTTTGTCTGATACATTACTGGGCAACTTTATAAATAGCCCAGGAACATTGTCCAAAACAATACTGGATGATGAGCCCCTTAGGTCAGAAGGGACTCAAAATATGACTGGGAAAGAGCTGCCTCATCAGAGTAGAACCAACCTTAATGATATGGATAAAGTAAAGCTTTTAGGACCTCCATTTGCTGTGGTGGCAGAACTTGAATTGAGGAGAAACAGCTGCAAACATCCATTAATAATCAGAACATGGAATGTACAAAGAATCTAGGAAAAGTAGAAGTTGTCAAAAATGAAATGGAATGCATAAAGATTGATATCCTAGACATTAGTGAGCTGAAATGGACTGGTTTTGGCCATTTTGAATCAGACAACCATATGATCTACTATGCCAGGAATGACAATTTGAAGAGGAATGGCATGGCATTCATCATCACAAAGGATGTTTCAAAATCTATCCTGAAGTACAATGCTGTCAGTGATAGGATAATATCCATACACCTACAAGGAAAACCAGTTAATAGTACTATTATTCATATTTATGCACCAATCACCAAAGGCACAGATGAGGAAATTAAGATTTTTATCAACTTCTGTAGTCTGAAATTTACCAAACATGCAATCAGGATGTGTTAATTATCACTGGTGACTGGAATGCAAAAGTTGGGAACAAAGAAGAATCATTAATAGTTAGAAAATTTGGCCTTGGTGACAGAAATTACACTGGAAATCGCATGGTAGAATTTTGCAAGACCAATGACTTATTCATTGCAAATGCCTTTTTCAACAACACAAATGGTGGCTGCACACATCGACTTCACCAGATGGAGTACATAGAAATCAGATTGACTACTTCTGTGGCAAGAGGCAATGGAAAAGCTTGGTATCTTCAGCCAAAACCCACCCAGGAGCTGATTGTGGAACAGACCATCAACTGCTCATATACAAGTTCAACTTGAAGTTGAAGACAACTAAAACAAGTCCAAGAGAGCCAAAATATGCCTTGAAAATATCCCTCCCATCTTTAGAGACAGTTTAAAGAATAGGTTTGATGCATTGAACACCAATGGTCAAAAACCAGAATTGTTGGATGACATCAAAAGCATCATCCATGAATAAAGGAACAGGTCATTAAAAAGACAAGAAAGGAAGAAAAGACCAAAATGGATGTCAGAAGAGATTCTGAAACTTGTCCTTGAGTGGAGAGTAGCTAAACCAAATAGAAGAAATGACAAAATAAAAGAGCTGAACAGAAGATTTCGAGCAGCAACTTGAGCAGACAAAGCCAATTACTATACTGAAATGTGCAAAGACCTGGAGTTAGAAAACCAAACAAGAACGTGCTTGGCATTTCTCAAGCTGAAAAAACTGAGGAAAAAATTTAAGCCTCAAGTTGCAATATTGAAAGTTTCTATGAGCAAAATATTGAATGATGCAGGGAACATCAAAAGAAGATGGAAGAAATACACAGAATCCCTGTACCAAAAAGAACTGGTGATCTTCTTCCATTTCAGGAGGTGGCATATGATCAAGAACCAATGGTATTGAAGAAAGAAGTCGAAGCTGCACTGAAGGAATTGGTGAAGAACAAGGCTCCAGGAATTGAGAGTTTCAACAAACGGATGACCCACTGGGGGCACTCATTCAGTTATGCCAAGAGATTTGGAAGACAGCTATCTGGCCAACTGACTGGAAGAGATCCATATTTGGACCCATTCCAAAGAAAGGTGATCCCACAGAATGTGGAAATTATAGAACAATATCATTAATATCTCACACAAGTAAGGTCTTACTGAAGATAATTCAAAAAAGGTTGCAGCAGTATATCAACAGAGAACTTCCAGAGGTACAAGCTGGATTCAGAAGAGGACGTCGAACAAGGGATATCATAGCTGTTGTCAGATGGATCTTGGCTCAAGACAAAGAATACCAGAAAGATGTTTACTTATGTTTCACTGACTATGCAAAGGCATTTGATTGTGTACAAATTATGGGTAACATGAAGAAGAATGGGAATTCCAGAACACTTAATTGTCCTCTTGAAGAACCTGTACATAGACTAAGAGGCTGTCCTTTGAATGGAACAAGGAGACATTGCATGGTTTAAAATCAAGAAGGGAGTGTGTCAGGGTTGTGTCCTTTCACCACACTTATTTAATCTGTATGCTGAGCAAATAATCTGAGAAGTTGGACTATAAGAAGAAGAATGTGGCATCAGGATTGAGGAAGAATCATTAACAACCTACGATATGCAGATGACACAACTTTGCTTGCTGAAAGTGTGGATGACTTAGAGCACTTACTGATGAAGATTAAAGAATACAATCTGTAGTATGGATTACATCTCAGTATAAAGAAAACAAAAATCCTCACAACTGGACCTATAAGCAGCATCACAATAAATGCAGAAAAGATTGAAGTTGTCAAAGACTTCACATTGCTTGGTTCTACAAATGATGCCAATGAAAGCGGCAGTCAGGACACCAGACGACATATGTTGTTGTTGTTATGTACCATTGAGTCAGACCCGACTCATAGTGACCCCTCCTTGGGTTTCCGAGGCAGTATCACTACAGAAGTAGATCGCCCCATCTTGCTTCCGAGGAGTGGCCGGTGGGTTTGAACCGCCAGCCTTCTGGTTAGCAGTCAAGTGCCTTAGGCACTATGCTACCAGAGCTCCCAGACAACATATAGCATTGGGCAAATCTGCTGCAAAGATCCTCTTTCAAGTGCTGAATAGCAAAGATGTCTCCTTGAGGACTAAGGTGCACCTGACACTAGC
>NW_006921691.1:5644112-5654853 GCF_000298275.1 Orycteropus afer afer | reverse complement strand
AGCCACTATGCTACCAGAGCTCCCTATATGTACATAGATCTCAAAATGTGACTGTTGAATGGAAAACAAATTTACTCTGTAAACTTTCACCCAAATCAAAAGAAAAAGTTAATAAAAAATAATTCTTTAAAAAATATGATTTTATTTGTAAATAAGGTCCTTGTGAATACAATTATTTAAGGATCTCAAGATTAAATCATCCTGGATTTAGGGTAAGCCATAAATCCAATGACCAATGTCCATATTAAATGGGAGTAAGATCCAGAAAGAGACTCAAAGAAGATCATATGAAAATGGTAGCAGACATTGGAATGATATATCTATAAGTCAAGGATTGCTGACAACTATAGCAAGCTACAATAGAGGCATGGACTGAACCAACTCTGCCGACACCTTGATTTCAGTCTTCTGGTCTATAAAACTGTGTAAGAGTAAATTTGAGTTGTTTTTTTAAGGACACCAAGTTTGTGGTAATTTGTTATGACACCCCTGAGAAACTTATCATGCAGAAAATAAATTTATTGAATGGATATTAGATAATCTGTAAAATTGATGACAATGTTGGATTGCACAGGGACAGGTGCCAAATGAAACCAGATACTGGAGATACAACCAAGGTCATACCACCGAAGAGTTGCTTAACACTATCACTGCCAGGATTAATCTCTAAACTAAAAAAAAAAAAAAGTTGCTGTTGAGTTGAATCTGACTCATAGGAACTCCTACCTGGGTTTCCGAGGCAGTATCACACTATGGAAGCAGATTGTCCAACCTTCCTTCTGAGGAGTGACTGGTGGGTTTGAACCACCAGCCTTCTGGTTAGCAGTCAAGTGCCTCAAGCACTATGTCATCTCTAGCTATCCTATATTTCTCTGCATCACTCATTTCCAATTCAAAGTTCACGGCAGTTGCATGCTCCACATGCTATGGACCAGGTGGTTGAGAAGAAATATCTGACCTGCTTCTGATTCTAAGGTGAGAAGCAAGCCTTACCTCCAACATGTCTATAGGCTTCAGGTGCTGGGAAATCAAAATTGCCTAATATTCACAACAGAACTTTCTCTACAGTTAAGAAACACTTCCTCCCAAAGGGGGATAAAGAATGAAGAGTTACCAACCTCATAATGAGCCCAGAGACTGGTAAGTTTGTGTTTTGTATTTTCTTGGTGATTAGATTTCTCCAACCTGTATACAAAGGAGAATTGGTTTTGATGTTGCTTGTTTTTCTCTTTTTTTTTTTTTTTTTTTGTCCAAGGAAAGTTAACGTGAAGGTCTTCTGGCATCTGCAGGAACAGGCCTTATTGCTATAATACCCCTTGAAACAGGGAAGGGAACAAGGGCTGTTGCTGTTGTTATGTGCCATCAAGTCAGACCCGACTCATAGCGACCCCTCCTTGGGTTTCCGAGGTGTATCACTACAGAAGTAGATTGCCCAACCTTCTTTCAGAGGGTTTGAACCACCAGCCTTCTGGTTAGCAGTCAAGTGCCTTGGGTACTATGCTATCAGAGCTCCCAGAACAAAGGCTAGGGAAGGTATATGTCTATAAAATATTAGTCCGTGCTTTCCAAGTGGCCTGGGTGATTTCATTCTGCAGAGAAATTCAAAGCGAGTGTTTGTTTCTTTAAGCTCCTCACCAGACTTGGCATGTGTTAGATTGAACATTTAAAGACAGAGCCCAGGGCGGGGTCTGTTTTGCTTCTCCACTCAGCAATTATTTATACTGAATGCACATCCACCAGACAGTCTAGTCCCCCAGAACCACTCCTTCAACTACTTTGGAGGGATAGATTTCCAAGCTATTTTTTAAGTTTGCTAAGTCCATGACCATCTTGTAGGAGGCGCTGAGGATATAGGGAGAGCAAACGGCTCTAGGAAATGCAGATTCTATCTTTGGGAGAAACATGATATTGGTTGTGGGTTTTGTTTGTGTGTCAACTTGGCTGGGCCTGGTTGACTGGCTGGGCAGTTGGTGGCAGTTATTCCCCATGATGAGACTGGCAATCAACTCCATGGTGGGATCTACCACAAGCAGCCTTTGGGATATGGTCTGTTTCCTGTATATAAGGAGAAGCCTTGGGAATGGTCTCTAGCTTATGGCATGCTTAGATCCTGCACATAGCTGTGTTGTTGTTCAGCAGCCTGCCATGCTCTGCCAACCTTGGGACTTACAATGGACTTGAATTAATGGTCTGCCATATGGTTTAGTAACATCAGGACTGCGCCATTTTACTTGTAGACCTTGGGCTTGTTAGCCTCAGCAGCTAGTAGCTGCCTGAGTAAAGAGGGTCCTCTAGCTTCAGTGGGCTGGGTGCAAGAGGCAGAGCTGAAGCCCAAGGTCAAGGGGCTTTTACCCAGCCCCTAGAGCCTGGCACTTTGAACTTGGACTTAAAGCCTCCAAACTGTAAGAGAATAAACTTCTTGTTTGTTAAGGCCATCTCATTTGTGGTACGTTTCTGTCAGAGCAGCACTAGGTAACCAGAACATTGGGCCTGTCACCCAACTTTTCTGAGCCTTAGGTTAAGAGGAGAGAGGAGCAAGAAACACTTCCAACTTTAAAATTAATCAAAGGGCAGCAGATTTAAAATACAAAGTAGATTCTGCAGCAGCTAAGAAACTTTGGTAGCCCTAAAGGGAATAAGGGAAAAATGCAAACTCAAAGCATTGACCTTTTGAGACCCAGTTGCCATTTCTAGAATAGATGCCTATTTGTTCTCAATTGCTGGAGTATGTCTCACTTTGCAAGTGCCCAGTGCAACTCACCTGAGGTTAATTAATTCTGTGGGGACATTTCTTCTCTCCCAACAGAAGAATCCACATGATGATAAGATGTTTCTTGTACTGTCAGCATGCCATGCATGGTCCTCATTTAATAATAAAGATAAAAATCCAATAAAGGAAGTAATTTTTTTCAAGTAAATTAAAACCAGTGAGTTTCATACATGTCTAACTGCAAACTGAAGATAAAGTAAGCACAGCCTGGTTATCAGCCTAAAGAGTGGGAAGAACAATGAATAAGGACAGCTTCCCTTCCTCACTGTCCACTCCTACCCCACCCCATCACCACCATCACCCAGTACCAAGCCTCCCAAAGTATGCCCATCTGCTTGTCTCGGAATCCATCCAGTACTGGCTGAACAGACATGGTTAGATTTAAAAAAAAAAAAAAGCTCTTGCCTTATGTTAAGCAAAGGCTCAGTTTTTTGTTTTTGTTTTTGTTTTTTTTAAGATTATGATTTTGTGTCCTAGGGCAAGAGCCAAGTTCTGAGTTCGTTCCTGACTTGTGTTAAGAGAGTGGCAGAAAATCTTAACATTTCAATACATAATGTGTTTTGGAAAACCTGTCCTGTAAAGCCCTCGAAGCAGAGTTCTCAAGGCAAGGAAGTCAGAATTCTTGCCTCCTTTCCCTGCCTTGCCCCATTGGGAGACTGGATAATGGAACAGTGGGCAGGAAGGCAAGGGAGATGTAGGAGGCTGGAGTCTCACTCTTGCGCTGTACTCTGGAAACATCCTCCTCAGCTGTGGATGAACCACAGCTGGCAGGAATGCCTTGGTGCTGTTAACTGCCATTGAATTGATCACCAACTCATGGTGACCCCACTCACAAGGAAAGGAGACACTGCCCAATCCTGTACCATCCTCATAATGGCAAGTGGGACCATTTTGATCCACAGAGTTTTCAATGGCTGATTTTTGAAAGTAGAGAACCAGTCCTTTCCACCTAGCTCTGTGTTAGTCTGGAAGCTCTGCTGAAACCTGTTCAGCATGAAAGCAACATTAAATGCCTCCATGGATAGATGGTGGCTGCACATGAGGTGGACTGACTGGAAATAAAACCCAGGTTTCCAGAACAAAAAGCAAGAATTCTACCATTGAACCACCACTGTTCCCACAACAGAAATGCTTGTCTCACCTATATCTACATTCTTACTTAAATGCTCCATCACTTAAAACTCAGAAGGGGAGGCCCACTGATCAATTCAGTGGTAGGTTCTTTTCTTCTTCTTTCATGCTCATATTAGCTTTTACTTGCATCAAAATGTTGATGGGAACTTCTGTTTGCCAATGTGGCAGATTATGTATATTGAAAAAAACCTTTTACTGCAAAATATTCAGAAATTATGGGAAAAATACAAGAAACAAGAAAGACAAATTCAGATAAGCCAAAAATTAAGAAGGAACTAGAAGCCAGACTGGGAAGCAGGTGCCGAAGCCAAGTTGCTTGGGGGTGTTTTATGATTTTGTTGCTCTTTGATTTCAATAACTATGCAAGAGACAATGTCCATACCAGTTAGGGGGGTGGAACTATAGGTAGCAAGAGTCAAACATCAGAGCCTGGCCTTTAATTAAAGTCCCCTTTCTAAGGCAGTTTAAATGAGTTCTAGTTAATTTGACAATTCAGTGGTTTAGTTTAAGCCAGGACTCTGAAGGTAGATAAACCAAATCAAATTAGTTGTTGCTGAATTGATTCTGACTGCTAGTGAACCCATGTGTATCAGAGTAGAATTGTGCTCCATAGAGTTTTCAATGGCTGATTTTTAAGAAGTAAATAACCAGGACTTTCTTCCAAAGTGCTTTTAGGTGAACTCAAAACTCCAGTCTTTCAGCTAGCAGTAAGGCTCATTAACTGTTTGCAATACCCAGAGATTCCCTAAAGTCAGATAGCCTTCACTTAAACTCTGACCCACTTGTAAGCCTCAGAATTTTCATTTGTGTAATGAGGATAATGATATCATATACTTTATATGACTGAAGAGCTCTGGTGGTGTAGTGGTTAAGGCATTTGGCTAACCAAAACGTCATGGTTTTAATGCCACTGCTGCTCTGTGGAAGAAAGAGGAGTGAGTCTGCTTCGGTAAAGATTTACAGCCTTGGAAACTCCATGGGGGTGGCTATGAGTCAGAATCAAAGTGATGGCAGTGAGTTTGGTTTGGTTGGGTTTATATGATTCTTGTTGTTGTTAGGTGCCATCAAGTTGTCTCTGACTCATAGCAACTCTACACATAGCAAAACAAAACACTCCCTGGTCTTGCACCAGCCTCACAATCCTTGCTGTACCTGAGCCCATCATTGCAGCCACTATGTCAATCCATCTTGTTGAGAGCCTTCCCCTTCTTCATTGACCCTCCATTTTACCAAGCATGATAGCTTTCTCCAGGGATTGGTTCTTCCTGACAACATGACCAAAGCAGGTGAGATGAAGTCTGGCAATTCTCACTTCCAAGGAGCATTTCAGCTGCACTTCTTCCAGGACAGATTTGTTCATTCTTTTAGCAGTCCATGGTACTCTTAGCATTCTTCTCCAACACCACAACTCAAAAGCGTCAACTCTTCTTCAGTCTTCATTATTCATTGTTCAGCTCTCACATGCATAAGAGGTGATTGAAAATACCATGGCTTGAGTTAGGTGGACTTTAGACTTCAACAAGACATTTTTGCTCTTCATCACTTGAAAGAGGTCTTTTGCAACAGATTTGCCTAATGCAATACATCGTCTGATGTCTTGATCGTTGCTTCCATTGGTGTTGATTATAGAACCAAATAATATGAAGTCTTTCACAACTTCAATCTTTGCTCCACTTATTGTGATGCTGTTTATTGGTCCAGTTGTGAGGATTTTTGTTTTCTTTATATTGAGGTGTAATTCATACTGCAGACTATAGTCTTCAATCTTCATCAGTAAGTGCTTCAAATCATGCTCATTTTCAGCAAGTAAAGTTGTGTCATCTGCATATTGCAGATGTTAATGAGTCATCTTCCAATCCTGATGCCATGTTCTTCTTCATATAATCCAGTTTCTCAGATTGTATCCTCAGCATACAAATTGAATAAGTATAGTGAAAGATTATAACCCTGACACACTCCCTTCCTGATTTTAAGCCATGCAGTATCCCCTTGCTCTGTTCAAACAACAGCCTCCTGATCTATATACAGGTTCTTCATGAGTATAATCAAGTGTTCTGGAATTCCCATTCTTCTCAATGTTATCCATAATTTGTTATAATCCACACAATTGAATGCTTTTACATAGTTGATAAAACATAAGCAAACACTTTTCTGGTATTCTTTACCTTCAGTTCAGATCCATCTGACATCAACAATGATAGCCTTTGTTCCACGCCCTCTTCTGAATTCAGCTTGCATTTCTGGAAGTTCTCTGTCAATATACTGCTACAAACATTTTTGAATTATCTTTAGTAAGATTTTACTTGCATGTGATATTAGAGATATTGTTCAATAATTTCTACACTCTGTGGGATCACCATTCTTTGGAATGGGCACAAATATGTATTTCTTCCAGGCAGTGGGTAAGGTAGCTGGAGCCTTGTTTTTCACCCCTTCCCTCAGTGCAGCTTTGAGTCCTTCCTTCAATACCATTGGTTCTTGATCATATGCCAGCTCCTGAAATGAACATTGACCAATTCTTTTTGGTACAGTGGCTCTGTGTATTTCTTCCATGTTCTTTTGACGTTCCCTGCATCATTCAGTATTTTTCCCATAGAATCTTTCAATATTGCAAGTTGAGGCTTAAATTTTTTCTTTAATTCTTTATATGACTACCATGAGTTTAATATGAAGCCAGGGAAGATGGCAGGATATAAGTAAGGGAGGGAGAGACAACACCCACCCAGGCAGGAGGAAGCAGGACGTCAGGCTGGACAGCCATAACAGGTAGGAGGAAGGCAAGGAAGTGGGCAGAGTGGTTTAGGAACAGCTAAGGGAGATGAAATTCTGTCAGTTTGTCATACGGTGGTGGCTGTGAGGCTTGAGGGTGTTCCACTGATGTTTCAAATGCCAGCAGGGTTGCCCATGGTGGATGGGTTTCAGCAGAGCTTCCACACTGAGACAGACTAGGAAGAAGGAAGAAGCCATCCATTTTTTAAAGGATTGGCCAGGGAAAACCTTATGAATAGCAGTGAAACACTGTCTGATGTATTAATGGACAATTTTATGAATAGCCCTTAAACATTGTCTGATACAGTGCTGAGAAAGACCTGCTTCATCAGAATAGAGCCAACCTTAATGGTATGGAAAAAGTAGAGCTTTCAGGACCTCCATTTGCTGATGTAGCATGACTCAAAATGAGAAGAAACAGCTGCAAACATTCTTTAATAATCAGAAGATAGAATGTATGAAGTATGAATCTAGGAAAACTGGAAGCTGTCAAAAATGAAATAGAACCCCAAAAGATTGATATCCTAGGCATTAGTGAACTAAAGTGGACAAGTTTTGGCCATTTTGAATCAGACAACCATATGATCTACTATACTGGGAATGACAAGTTGCAAAGAAATGGTGTGGCATTCATCATCACAAAGAATGTTTCAGGATCTATCCTGAAGTACAAAGCTGCCAGTGATAGGATAATATCCATATGCCTACAAAGAAGGCCAGTTAATACTACTATTATTCAAATTTATGCATCAACCACCAAAGCCAAAGATGAGGAAATTGAAGAATTTTTACTGGTGCTTAAGGCACTGGACTGCTAACCAGAAGGCTGGTGCTTCAAACTCACCAGCTACTCCTCCGAAGGAAGATGGGGCAATATACTTCTGTAATGATACTGCCTTGGAAACCCAAGGAGGGGTTGCTATGAGTCGGGTCTGACTCGAGGGCACATAACAACAACAACACAATCTGAAATTGACTGAACATGCAATCAAGATCTGTGTATTATCACTGGTGATTGGAATGCAAAATTTGGAAGCAAAGAAGAATCACTGGTAGTTGGAAAATTTGACCTTGGTGATAGAAATAACACTGGAGATTGCATGATACGATTTTGCAAGACCAGTGACTTATTTACTGCTAACACCTTTTTTCAACAACAGAAACAGTGGCTATATGCCTGGACTTCACCAGATGGAATATAGAGGAATCAGATTGATTACATCTGTGGGAAGAGAGGATGGAAAAGCTCAATATCCCCAGCCAAAACAAGGCCAGGAGCTGATTATAGAACAGATCATCAACTGCTTACATGCAAGTTCAATTTGAAGTTGAACACAAATAAAACAAGCCCATGAGAGCCAAAATATGACCTTGAATATATCCCTCCTGGTTTAGAGACCCTATAAAGAATACATTTGATGCATTGTACACTGATGACCAAAAACCAGTAGAATTGTGGGAGGACATCAAGAACATCATCCATGAAGAAAGTATTAAATCATTAAAAAGATGAGAAAAGAAGAAATGAGCAAAATAGATGTCAGAGGAGACTCTGAAACTTGCCCTTGAGCAGAGAGTAGCTAAAGCAAATGGAAGAAATGACAAGATAAAAGAGCTGAACAGAAGATGTCAAAGAGCAACTTGAGCTGACAAAGCCAATTACTATAATGAAATGTGCAAAGACATGGAGTTAGAAAATCAAAAGGAAAGAACACACTAGGCATTTCTCAAGCTGAAAGAACTGAGGAAAAAATTTAAGCCTCAAGTTGCAATAACGAAAGATTCTATGGGCAAAATATTGAATGCTGCAGGAAGCATCAAAAGAACATGGAAGGAATACACAGAGTCACTGTACCAAAAAGAATTGGTCAGAGTTCATCAATTTCAGGAGGTGGCATATGATCAAGAACTAATGGTACTGAGGGAAGAAATTGAAGCTGCACTGAAGGAATTGGTGAAAACCAAGGCTCCAGGAATTGATAAAATATCCACTGAGATGTTTCAACAAATGGATGCCCTCTGGAGGCATTCAATTGGCTATGCCAAGAGATTTGGAAGACAGCTCCCTGGCCAACTGACTGGAAGAGATCCATATTTGTACCCATTCCAAAGAAAGGTGATCTCACAGAATGTGAAAATTATTGAAAAATATTAATATTGCATGCAAGTAACATCTTACTGAAGATAATTCAAAAATGGTTGCAGCAGTATATTGACATAGAACTTCCAGAGGAGCAAGCTGGATTTAGAAGAGGATGTAGAATGAGGGATATCATTGCTGATGTCAGATGGATCTTGGTTCAAAGCAAAGAATACCAGAAAGATGTTTACTTATGTTTTATTGACTATGCAGAAGCATTTGATTATGTGAATCATAACAAATTATGGATAACATTGAGAAGAATGGGAATTCCAGAACACTTGATTGTACTCATGAGGAACCTGTACATAGACCAGGAGGCTATTTTTCAAACAGAACAAGGGACACTGCATGGTTTAAAATCAAGAAGGAAGTGTGTCAGGGTTGTATTCTTTTACCATACTTATTCAATATGTACACCGAGCAAACAATCCAAGAAACTGGACTATATGAAGAAGATCGTGACATCAGGGTTGGAGGAAGACTCATTAACAACCTGCAATATCCTGACAACACAACTTTGCTTGCGGAAAGTGAGGATGACTTGAATCACTTACTGATGAAGATTGAAGACTACAGTCTGCAGTATGGATTACACCTCAATATAAAGAAACCAAAAATCCTCACAACTGGACCAATAAGTAGTATCATAATAAATAGAGAAAAGATTGAAGTTGTCAAGAACTTCATATTACTTGGTCCTAAAATCAACACCAACAGAAGCTAAACCAAAAACTAAACTCACTATTATAGAGTCAGATCCGACTGGTAGAGACCCGTCCCTGGGTTTCCGAGGCAGTATCACTACGGAAGTAGATTGCCCAACCTTCCTTCTGATGAGTGGCTGGTGGCTTTGAACTGCCAGCTTTCTGCTTAGCAGTCAAATGCCTAAGCACTACGCCACCAGAGCTCCCACCAATGGAAGCAGCAGTCAATATATCAGATGATGTATAGCATTGGGAAAATCTGTTGCAAAAGACCTCTTTCAAGTGATGAAGAGCAAAGATGTCTCCTTGAAGACTAAGATGCACCTGACACAAGATACCGTATTTTCAATCACCTCATATGTATGTGAGAGCTGGACAATAATTAAGGAAGATCAAAGAAGAGTTGATGCTTTTGAGTTGTGGTGTTGGAGAAGAATGCTAAAGGTACCATGGACTGCTAAAAGAACTAATAAATCTGCCTGGAAGAAGTCCAGCCAGAAAGCTCCTTGGAAGTGAGAATGGCCAGACTTTGTCTCACCTACTTTGGTCATATAGTAATAAGGGGCCATTCCCTGGAGAAGGATGTCATGCTTGATAAAGTAGAGGGTCAGCGAAAAAGAGGAAGGCCCTGAACAAAATGAATTGACACAGTGGCTGCAATGATGGGCTCAGGTATAGCAGGGATCATGGAGCTGGCACAGGACTGACTGGGCAGTGTTTCATTAAGCTGTAAATAGGGCAGCAGTATATTGACATAGAACTTCCAGAGGTGCGAGTGAGACAACTCGACAGCACCTAACAACAATCAACGTGAGTTTAATATAAGATAATGTATGCTAAGTATTTAACACAATTCCTGATACATAGCAAATACAATACTACTCATGAAAAGTTAGCTCAACATATTACTATCCTTTTACTAGGTGTATTATAGTTTAATAGTTTTTATCATTTCACTCTGAAGTTACAGGTATTACTAAAGTCTGCTCTATTGTTGCTGTTGTTGTTAAGTGCCGTAGAGTCGTTTCCAACTCATAGCAACCCCATGCACAGCAGAACGAAACACTGCCCGATCCCGTGCCAGCCCCACAATCCCTGCTATACTCGATCCCATCATCGCAGCCACCATATCAATCCATCTCATTGAAGGCCTCCCCCTCTTTCGTCGACCCTCCACCCTACCAAGCATGACATCCTTCTCCAGGGAATGGTCCCTTCTGA
>NW_006921691.1:5632848-5641432 GCF_000298275.1 Orycteropus afer afer | reverse complement strand
GGTTTTCCCTGGCCAATTCTTTGAGAAGTGGACGGCCTCTTCCTTCTTCCTAGTCTGTCTCAGTCTATAAGCTGGGCTGTTACCTGTGCACCATGTGCATCTCGCTGGGTTTTAAACATCGGAGGCTCAGCCTCAAAACTCATGTCTACATGTCACCACAGTAGGACAAACCGACAGACAAGTATGTCCTGCTGTTGGAGACTTCTCGTATCCCCCCCACCTGGGTCCCTGTGGCTGACTGTTCCTCTGTCTGGCTTCCTGGCTTTTAATCCCCTTTCTCCTGCTCTTCCAGCCTGCTACCCTGGGTGTCCCTGAGTTGTCTCTCCTCACCTATAGAGTCTGCTCTATAGTTACACTGATTTGAGATAAAGGATGTAAAAGAGTTTTTAGACTGTATAGTATTAGCTACACCCCACCCCACCCCCAAAAAAGCCAAACTTATTGTCATCAAGTTGATCCCAACTCAGAGTGACCCAATGAGAAAGTAGAAATGCCCTATAGAGTTTCCAAGGCTGTAACCTTTACAGAAGTAGACTGCCACATCTTTCTCCCATGAAGCAGATGGTGGCTTCCAATCACCAGCTATTTGGTTAGCAGTTGAGTGCTTAACCAGTGTACCACCAGAATTTCTTGCTAGTCACATAGGAGGTATTATCAGATCAAGCTTAGAGAAAGAAAAGGATAATCCCAGTCATTTTCAAATTCCATCTGACAATATCGTCTATGTGACTGCCACCATGCAGTGTACAAGCTCTTTTATATCTTTTATGTAATTTTGGTCTATTATTTCATTAGTAGAAGGAGATCATTTGAAACCTTTCTGCTAATGAAAAAAACACCTGAGGTCCAGACAGGCTGAGATCCCAGGTTAGTAAGTAAATGGTGAAGTAGAATTTCCCCACATCCTTTAAGACTCAGTCTAGTGAATTTTCCAATATAGCAGCCCACTTCAGTCATACACAAGCAAACTTTTTTGATCTCTGCTTGAGAGGTGTCCTAAGGCCCGGGATACTGTGCTGCTCATGGTATAGTCAGTACCCTCAAAGATCTTACTGTGTCATGGAGAGGCAGTGAGATGGGATATGGGGTTAAGAAGGAAGTCCTATGGGGACATAGGAGGGACAACCAAGCCAGAATTGGGGGTAGTAGTCAGAAAAGGCTTCCAAAAGGAAGGGAAGACCAAAGTAGAGTAGGAAGAATTCCTCAGGAATAAGATCAGAAGTGTACTGGAGAACGGTATGGGTAATACTCATGGGTAAAAGTTCAGACACCCATATGTCAGAGTACATGTGACATTAAAGGAGCTGCAGGAAGTTTAGCATGGCTAACCATAAAATTAGGGAGTGGACTGGAATTCAAATGATATAGTATTTTTCCATAGCATCTTCAGCAAAAAAAAAAAAAAAAAGGATCCCTGTTTGGATTCTCTCTACTTCCCTTTCTGCCTCACATCCTCTTTGCCAGGCCAACAGAGAGCCCTTATGCTAGCCTCTGCTCAATTTAAGCTACAGCAGCTCCTCCAGATCTCTCTCCAAAAGTGTTCCCACACAAACATGACTTCTTCACTCCTACAACACAATTCCATTCCCACTCATTTAAACCCAGGCACAGAAATTCTGGCTTTCCAAATTTAGCAAATCACCTAGACCCATGACACTCCTAAAGGGTGCTTGCCTGCATCTAGATTACTTGCTCCAGAATCTTTGAGTGTGAGCATGGAGAAGAGGTTGGAGGCAGGGAAAGAAAGTTGAAGGCAGGACTGGGTAGGGTGGGAGGCACAATTTTGCCCCCTCTTCCTTCCTCCATTCTTTTCTACCTCAGATGCTCCAAACAGCTCAAGGGACTGTGGGGTTAGTCTACTGCTTTGGTCTTCATTTCCCAAGGGAAGAGCATCTTGCAATCATCTGGTATCTAAGAAAAGAAGAGGATATTGAAAATTTTCCAAAGCAAAGAGAATTTGTCTTGTGTGCCTTTTTTTCTGCCCTTTCTGGATCCTGTTCTGCCTCCTGGCACTCCATCCCACACATCACACAACAAGTGAAGATATTTGAGGGACCAATAGAGATAAATTAGGGCCATCCTGAAAACTTGAGAGGCTAAGGGGGTAGGGGATAGAAAAAGTTAAAAGAGACTCAGTTTTTACGGCTTCCTCCCTTCCCCCTCCACACCTAGCTGCCCCCAGTAAATACCAGAAATACTCTCACTTCCAGCTTTGCAGGTCTCTGGTTCCCCCCAGAGTTTAATTCAGGAGAGCTAAGTAAATATATACAATTTTTAACTGTTTATTTTGTGACTGGGAGTTACTAAATGATATATGCTGTAATTTCATTAAAGTGTAATTGTTGTTGTTGTTGTTATGTGCCGTCGAGTTGACCCGACTCATAGTGACCCCTCCTTGGGTTTCCGAGGCAGTATCACTACGGAAGTAGATTGCGCCATCTTCCTTCTGAGGAGTGGCTGGTGGGTTTGAACCTCCAGCCTTCTGGTTAGCAGTCAAGGCAAGAAGAATCTGTCCCTGGAACTGACAAAGAGAGGACATAGCCCTGGGCATTTCTTGGCATTCTTTAGCTTGCAGAGGGGTCCTTTCATGATGTCTTCCACTTGTGTGTGACTCTCTCTGTGTCTGTTCTTTTATAAAACATCACTTAGAAAGTGATCCACCCTACTGCAATATGACTTTGCTTAACTGATAACAAAAGAAAACCCCTATTTCTAAACAAGGTGTGGCACGTGTCTAAGGCATTTGACTGCTAACTGGAAGGTTGGTGGTTCAAACCCACTAGCCACTCCACAGAAAGAAGATGGGGCAATCTACTTCCCTAAAGATTTACCTCCTTGGAAACCCAATGGGGGTTGCTATGAGTGAGAATTTACTTAATGGCTGTGAGTTTGGTTTGGGTTTAGTTTTTAAACAAGGTCACAGGGATTAGGACTTCCATTTATCTTTTAGGGGGACATGATTCAATTTATAACAGACTTAATGCATGAGGACAGTGTGGGCAGAAAATAAGAACATAGATCTACTTCTCTATAACTGGAAAATATTAGGATTCAGGCAGTTCTTCTGTCAGACTACACCAACAGGTGGCTTTGTTTGGGTTTACATTTGAAGCACTGGCTTTATTCACATATTACTCTTTTGTGCATTAAAAACAAACAGATTCTATGTAACTCAGTTCCAGTAAAACAGTGATACGTTGAGGGGGAAGGGAAATGCAACAATCAACATTTGTTTTAAAAATGGATAGAACAAACAAAAACTACAAAAAAAGAAGAAGAAAAAGAAAGAGAAAAAAGAAAAAGAAAGTCATATAAATTTGTTTTGAAACCCCAAGAAATCATGCAATACAGAAATGTATTTATTCTTCCTTCACTATTTCACAAGAAGCACTGTGGGCTATTTGCTTAATATTGTCCTAGGATCACATTCTAAATTATTAATACTTTACTACTTCTTGGTTGTATACAATGAAAATCACACTCACTTCAGTCTGAGGTGTTGTGCTGCAGTTCTGAATGCAAAGAGAGTGAAAACTTTGGGCTGCTTGGGCCTCTTGTATGTCCCAGAGCGTAAGCTGTGGTGCTCAGGGTGTAACCTGACAGACAAAGATGGTGGTGCCCACAGGGAGATGGCAGAGTAGTAGCAACACCCAATGACACAGATCAAAATATTTGAGAGGCACATTACAGGCAACAGAGCTCCTAGTGAACAAGTAGAGACAAGAAGCAGTGGAATTGGGTTAATTATTAATGAGAATCCCTAGGTGACATGAACAGTTAAGCTCATAGCTACTTACTAAAAGGTTGGCAGATCGAGCTCACTCAGAGACACCTCAGAAGAGGCCTGGGATCTGCTTCCCAAAGGTCATAACCTAGAAAACCCTACGAAGTACAGTTCTACTCTGCACACTTGGGGTCACTATGGGTGGGAAGTTACTTGGCGGCAACTGGTAGTAGTAATAGTAGCAGCAGCCTTCAGTGTGTTTACTTAGGACAGGGTATCAGGAAAGAACAATCACTAAAACAAGACAATATATTTGGTAAAGTAGCAGCAGCTGCAGCGCACTGCCATCCAGTTGGATCAAACTCATAGTGACCCCTCCTTGGGTTTCCGAGGTGGTATCACAACGGAAGATGATTGCCCAATCTTCCTTCTGAGGAGTGGCTGGTGGGTTTGAACTGCCAGGCTTTCGGTTAGCAGTCAAATGCCTTAGGCACTACACCACCAGAGCTCCTTAGTAAAGTAGAGGATTAGCAAAAATGAGGAAATTGTCAGTGAAGTGGATGGACACATAGCCACAGCAACGGAGTTAAACACACCAATGATCATAAAGATGGCACAAGACCAGGACAGCGTTTGCTTCTGCTATACACAAGGCTGCCATGAGTCAGAGCCAATTCAATGTCAACCAACAACAACAACCCTTAGGCTTAGGAGGGCTGAGGAGAGTTGAGTTGCATAGGTAACTGTGAAAATTCACTTCAAGCTCCTGGGTCTAGTGCCTTATTTCCACTCGTCTCTCTTGCATGGAAAAGAGTAGTCATTCAAGTCTATTTTATTTATCAGAATTGCACACTTGCAAAGCTCATGAATGCACAGATCGTAAATACATTTAAACCAAAAGCACTTCAAGGTTAAGAATTTTGTATTAACAATGTCCTTAAAAAAATGGGGACAAATCACATCTGCATCAAGCTTTGCAGTTCTCTTAAACTCACTGTTGGGCACATCTCATTTGGTCTACATAGCAACCCGTTGAAGTAAGCCCTGTACAAGAGAGCCTGATGTAAAACCAAACATAAGTACAACCAGGTAGTTGAAAATCCCTCTGTTCAGGGGTCTTAAACTCCTAACAACTACCAGCTTAGCAGAGCAAGGTCTAGCTCCTCTTACTCAACAAGCTGATGTGGTTATTTGAGATCTTATCAGTTACAGAAGGGGAAGAAGTTAAATCAGTGTGGCCTTCTGGAAAGGATCAAGTGTTTTGCCTTCTACCTGGAGACTCTATTCTTCTTGACAAGGGGATGAACTTGATGAGCTCACATAAGGAACCAGTTCTTACAGACCCGGGTTTGTTTTGGATTGTATTTGTGAGGTTTGTTTTAAGACGGCGTCTACCTGTCATGGTGACATATGCCAGTGCCTGTGTGCTGAAGCAGTCTTTTCAAGAACATTCCTCAAAAAAAGGCCTTAAAACTTTGTAGTTAACCTTTACCTTTACATATAAAGATGTTCTTCAGTATGTATGTCCCTACCACCGCCTCCAAGCATCTTAGCTCTGACTTTTCTAAGAAATGGCAGAAAAGGACCAGGGGAAAAAATTATCCTTTAACCTCAGAAGCCTCCTCAGTCTTCTGGGTTTAAACTTGCCTCTTCTAAAAACGAGGGAGTTGGATTCCATTCTCTCTAATGTCCCTTTCTCACACAATGATTCTGCAACCCAATGGGGCTTTTTCTTCATGTGGAACTTCCAGGGAAATGGCCCTTTGGGCAAAGAATGAGGTGCTAACAATCTGAGGATGCCCAGCTGAGACTGTTATTCAATTGTCCATTTGTGATAAAACCAAAAAAACAAACTCACTGCCTTCGAGTCCACCTGACCCCTCTTTGTGTTTCTGAAGCGATGTCTCTACTGAAGTAGATTGCCCAACTTTCCTTCCAAGGAGTGGCTGGTGGGTTTGAACCAATAGCCATCTGGTTAACAGTCAAATACTTTAGGCACTATGCCACCATTCTTCCCACTACCATGGTCACATTTAATAAACATCTTTGTGTGTCAATTAATTATGTCCAGGGACCTATTTTACAGTTTTGAGCTCTACGTGTGACTTTGTTCATGGACTTAGATGAATTTCTTACTCATTCGCTCAGTGTACATTTCTTTGAGTTACTATGTGCCAGGCACTACTAACTACTAACTAACTGCTCACTAGATTACCAAAATCTAAACCAAACTTGCAGCCATCAAGTTGATTCCGACTCATAGTGACCCTCTAGGACAGAGTAGAACTGCCCTAGAGGTTTCCAGGGCTGTAAATCTTTATGGAAGCAGACTGCCACATGTTTCTCCCACAGAGTAGCTGGTGGCTTCAAACCATAGACCTTTTAGTTAGCAGCCGAGCACTTAAAAATTAACATTTAATGTGTGTTATATGGCAGAGACTATGTCATTCCAAATTCCTCTGAACATTCTAGCAGGTAATTAAAACTAATATCTTTTCATAGGTGAGAAAACTGAGGCTGAGAGAAGTTAGAAGAAGCACTGGAGCAGGAACTCCAGAGACAAGATCTTGACCAAGACACTATAGTACCTCCTGGGAAATTTTGAAGTTGAGTCAAACATGGTCTCTACCCTCATAAGCTGACAGTTTAGAGGAGGAGACAGAATTATAAAATAAGGTCAATGAAATATAAATGTTATCCTGAAGGAATGCATTCTTGAGGAACCATAAGAGGACAGAACAGCTCAGCAAGGCTGATCAGAAGGGACAGGAATCAAGGTGATCACCAGTGCATTGAGAGAAAATGAGCACCCAAGCTGGGACACAAACATTGATTCTTCTCAGACTTTTTCCAACAGAAAGATAAAATTAAAGCCAAACACATTGCTAACAGTCTCATATCCTTTATAGAATAGGTTGGCCTTCATAGGTAAGAGAGACAAGAACTGCTCCCCAAGAACTTGTAAGTGAGGGGAGCTTTGTTCTCAGAGAGTTAAAGCATCAGATACAAGACTTGACTAGAAATAGGCAATATTTCAAGTATATGACTTTGACTCCTTTTGCCAGAGTGTTCCTGACAAGATCTATCTGATGTTCATCTAGAAAAATAAGGAACACTTAACCAGAAGGGGTCCTGGTCACCCATGATTGTGATCTTGGACAAAAAAAAAAAAAAAAAGAGAGAGATTCAGAACTAACACACTGCCTGTCTCTGGCCCGTTGGTTAAGAGTTTCGCTACTAATGAAAGGGTTGGTGGTTTGAATCTACGCAGCGGCTTGCAGTGGCTCTGCAGGAGAAAGACCTGGTGGTCTGCTTCCTTAAAGATTACAGCCAACCTGCAGGGCAGTTCAGGTCTGCCATATGGAGTTGCTGTAAGTTAAAATGGATGCAACAGCACACAATAACAACAATATGCCCTTTTAGACCAAAACTGGCATCCCAACATGTCCACCCACATCCGACTGTTAATTCCTGATGGTGTAACACATTCCCACTAGAGAGCTAACTTCCCAAGCTCTGATCCTGTGGATAAACTTCTGCTAAATTTGCTTCCCCGGGACTTTGCCTATAAGGAGAGAGAGCTTTGGCCAGCCAATTTGTATATCTATTTGTCTTGGCTATCATGTTTCTCAATGAAAAATAATAAATGAGCATTCTGGCTATATATCAGCTTCTGTGACTCTGGATTGATAGGTTTAATTAATTGCAGGACATTGAAGATACTTCAGTCTGTGATGGATGGTAAGCTGAAGGTTACATCAATCCCAACTCATGGTGACCCTATGTGTATCAGAGTGGAACTGTGTTCCACAGGGTTTGAGATGCCTGATTTTTCAGAAAAAGATCACCAGGTCTTTCTTCCAAAGTACCTCTGAGTACACTCGAACCTCCAGCTTTTCAGTTAGCAGCTAAGTACATTAACTATTTGTATCACCCAGGGACTCCACCTTGCAGTCAGCTGCAGGGGTCCAGGTGAGGAGAGTAACCCAGGCACGCCCAAAGCAGCAGGATGGGAGAGCAGGAGAAAGGGGATTAAAAGCCAGGAACCTGGACAGCGGAGTAGTCAGCCGCAGGGATCCGGGTGAGGAGAGAAAACTTAGGCACACCCAAAACAGCAGGGCGGGAGATCGGGAGAAAAGGGATTAAAAGCCAGGAACCCAGACAGAGTAGCAGTAAGCCACAGGGATCCAGGTGAGGAGAGAGAACTCAGGCATGCCCAAAGCAGCAGGATGGGAGAGCAGGAGAAAGGGGATTAAAAGCCAGGAACCAGGACAGAGGTGCAGTCAGCTACAGAGATCCAGGTGAGGAGAGAGAACTCAGGCACACCCAAAGCAGCAGGGCACAAGAGCAGGAGAAAGGGGATTAAAAGGCCCAGGAAACCAGACAGAGGAGGAGTCAGCTGCAGGGACCCATTCAACTCATAGCAGTGGTATGAGAGGTTTCCAACAGGGAGAAAAACTTGTCTGTCAGTTTGTCCAACCATGGTGATGTGTTGATGTGAGTTTTGGGGCTGAGCCACTGGTGTTTCAAACCTAGCGGTATGCACATGGTGCACAGGTATCAGACCAGCTTACAGACTGAGACAGATTAGGAAGAAGAAAGAGGCCGTCTACTTCTCAAAGAATTGGCCAAGGAAAACCTTATGAATAGCAAAGAAACACTGTTTGATACACTACCACACAACTTTATGAATAGTCTGGTTAGGTTACAAAGCTCTCAAAATAGGACTAGGAAAGAGCTGCATCATCTGAGTAAACCCAGCCTTACTCATGTGGATAAGGTAAAGTTTTCAAGACCTCCATTTGCTGATGTGGCACCACTCAAATTGAAGAGAAATAGCTGCAGACATCCATTAATCAT